>NC_053395.1:6692278-6755494 GCF_905171765.1 Bufo bufo | reverse complement strand
AATTGGACTGTTGAAGACTGGAAAAATGTTGCCTGGTCTGATGAGTCTCGATTTCTGTTGAGACATTCAAATGGTAGAGTCCAAATTTGGCGTAAACAGAATGAGAACATGTATCCATCATGCCTTGTTACCACTGTGCAGGCTGGTGGTGGTGGTGGTGTAATGGTGTGGGGGATGTTTTCTGGGCACACTTTAGGCCCCTTAGTGTCAATTGGGCATCGTTTAAATGCCACGGGCTACGTGAGCATTGTTTCTGACCATGTCCATCCCTTCATGACCACCATGTACCCATCCTCTGATGGCTACTTCCAGCAGGATAATGCACCATGTCACAAAGCTCGAATCATTTCAAATTGGTTTCTTGAACATGACAATGAGTTCACTGTACTAAAATGGCCCCACAGTCACCAGATCTCAACCCAATAGACCATCTTTGGGATGTGGTGGAACGGGAGCTTCGTGCCCTGGATATGCATCCCTCAAATCTCCATCAACTGCAAGATGCTATCTTATCAATATGGGCCAACATTTCTAAAGAATGCTATCAGCACCTTGTGGAATCAATGCCACGTAGAATTAAGGCAGTTCTGAAGGCAAAAGGGGGTGCAACACCGTATTAGTATGGGGGCACTAATAATTCTTTAGGTGAGTGTATATTTGCAGTAACTGCTGACAGTTCCTGTTTATAGGAATTTTCCAAGCGTTCCATAAATTTCTCTGTGTTTTTTACGTGATCTTTCCAGTCCCATTGTTCCCCGTCAGGGGTAGTAAGAGGAGCCCCCTTGCAACTTGGGGACGCGGTAGCACCTAGCAGCTTGGTTGTTTCTGGGCCTTGTGGCGACGAAGGATGCGCGGTTTGGCGGTTAGGTTTAGGTCCCATTGTTGCAGAAGCTGGGGACTGCAAATGTGAAACAGGCAAGTCCCTTGGAATGTCCTCAATAGCTGAGGGCACAGAGCTTCCTTGTACTGGAGAAGAACTCGTGGGATGGTGCGCGTCACTTTGTCGATCGCGCACCATAAAGTAGCTACGTAAACCCCTGTACGGACTGGGCTTTCCTTTAGCAGGCGTATTATTTTTAGAGCTTTTCCTGGTGCCCACCATGTGGGCTATTCATATATAGGCTGTAGGCTAGGAACCGCCCCACAGGCGCCCCCACTACTGATGTCTCAGCCCCTCATAATTGACGGTGGAGGGGGGTGACAAATCCAGGTATATAAAGGTCCTGGCTACCAGGAGTCGGCTGTCCCCAGGGCAGGCCTGTAATGTAATCAGGGCCGGCTGCTGGGACCTGTAGAGTGCTGACAGTTGTGGCCACAGGCTGCAAAATCCTGCAGCTTTAAGGTAAGCAGGGAGGAGGCCTCTTGTAACAGGGGGTCAGTCTCTCACCCATCTCCTGGCCTTAGAAGACCGCCTACCACGCTGAAGACCCGTGCAGAGTGGGAGTCGCAAGTGCGCACCAGCGCCATCAGAAGGCCTCCGTCTGCGAAGTAGGCCGCACTGGCCGATGCCGACCCGGCTCGCGTATCGGGACCGGGAAGGTCTCAAAATGATCCACAGGACCCCGACTGCGGAGCGGAGTCGCCTTTGTGGGTACGTCGGGTCAGGGCGGGAAGAACCTCAAAGGTCCGGCACAGACGGAGCAGCGCGGAACTGCGGCCTCACTACTCAGCTTCCGGTCACGCCCCAAATCCTAACATTTAGATTGTTACAATGTCTGCATTTAGTGGATCAGCCTTAGTCTTAAAACATGGTCTTAGCTTTGTTGAGGTCTCTCTATGGTCTAAAATGTGTGAACTGACGATTGTCTTGACTCTGTGATGCTCTTTAAATGATCCTAACACTGAGGTCTTTCGATGGTTTTCAGTATGTGAACTTAACTTTGTCTTAACTCTTTTGTGTTTTTTCTAAGGTCTTAACTCTGTAGACCTACCCTGATCTTAAGGATTTATCATTTTAGTAGTATTTCTATGGTCTTAAGACTGGTGACCTTTCCATAGTCTCAACTTAAGGAACTGACCTTGGTCTTCACTAAGTGTTTTCCCATAATCTGGGCTGTGCAGTTGACATTGAGGTTTTGCCATGGTCCTTGTTTTTTGGGTTCTCTATTTTAAAATTAGTGATGATGAAATCAAATAAATATAACTCAGAGCACCTCTTCTGGAAATGAATTCTTTATTTCTAACATTGAGTCTCTTTTTCAACTTCATTACTGAGGAGACCATGGTTGTGTGAACAAATTAGGATATCTTCAAGTTCTGCAAACCAGATTTTATTAAAACAAGATTTGTTCTAAGGAGATGATGAAGGTTAGCGGCTAGTTACCATCACCATAAAGAAGAGCCGTTTTCCCATGACAAGGTTGGTGTCCTAAAAACTAATAGACACGACTGCACCCTTTAAATGTCTCCATGAAGTGTCAATAAGGTGGTCTTCATTCTTCTGGGCATTCTTTAGATTTTTTTAATCATTGGGGTCAATGTGGCAACGTTTCTCAGGTAGTTTGTTTCTGGATCTTTTTTTTTTGCAGACACGTGTTTATGACTTTATGTTATGGTTTATTTTACACGGGCTTGTATGCACATGCATCAGCCGACCTACTCCACCCATTCTCCATTGTTGGTATATTTAATTACTATATGACGAGATCTGCAGAATTTATTCCCATTCTGCTGGTGACGGACCATTCTGGAATTTAATATAAAGGATGAATAAGAGGATTGAGACACCATGCGGATATATATATACTGGTAAGCAGAGGCAGCACTCCGGAGACAGTGAAAATGGACCCCTTTATTCACCCAATACTCGATGCAATGCTTAAGCTCTTCCCAGTGGAGCCTTTGTCAAGCAGTAACTAAAGGGCTCAGCAGATATACATACATATATACACACATACATACAGTACACATATATATAATAGAGTTCCCTCTTTTTGCGGAAAACCATCTCGTCTTGGCATAGAAATTTGGTCAATTATTCTAAAACAGATAAGGTCTCTTTCAGAGTGTTTTGACACTGGTATGTCCGTCCTTCTTTCAGGTATATATATCTATGCTGATATAGGGCTCATGAACATGACCGCGTGCTGGCCGTGGGAGATGTAGAACAAAGGCACGAATCAGAAGCCCACGGAAGCACAATGGAGTGCATGCACTACTTTTTTAAGGTGCGGAGCGTCGGATACGCACGCGGCTGCCTCACAGTCGGTGCCCGTGCATTGCAGACAGCAATTTGCTGTCCGCAGCTTGGGCCCGGCCAGCACGTGGTTGTGTGCATAAGCCCTAAACCTGGTTTTAACATCCCACATTGTAGAATCACAGGTTAAATACTGTTTAATTGTAAAACAATCACCTGTAGTAGGATGTGTAAAGTCACCTGTGGTAGGATGTGTAAAGTCACCTGTGGTAGGGTGTGTAAAGTCATCTGTGGTAGGATGCGTAAAGTCACCTGTGGTAGGATGCGTAAAGTCATCTGTGGTAGGGTGCGTAAAGTCACCTGTGGTAGGATGCGTAAAGTCATCTGTGGTAGGGTGCGTAAAGTCACCTGTGGTAGGATGCGTAAAGTCACCTGTGGTAGGGTGCGTAAAGTCACCTGTGGTAGGATGTGTAAAGTCACCTGTGGTAGGATGCGTAAAGTCACCTGTGGTAGGATGCGTAAAGTCATCTGTGGTAGGGTGCGTAAAGTCACCTGTGGTAGGATGCGTAAAGTCACCTGTGGTAGGATGCGTAAAGTCACCTGTGGTAGGATGTGTAAAGTCACCTGTGGTAGGATGCGTAATATCACCTGTGGTAGGATGGTAATGTCACCTGTGGTAGGATGTGTAATGTTACCTGTGGTAGGATGTGTAAAGTCACCTGTGGTAGGATGTGTAAAGTCACCTGTGGTAGGATGCGTAATGTCACCTGTGGTAGGATGCGTAATGTCACCTGTGGTAGGATGCGTAATGTCACCTGTGGTAGGATGTGTAAAGTCACCTGTGGTAGGATGCGTAATGTCACCTGTGGTAGGATGCGTAAAGTCACCTGTGGTAGGATGTGTAAAGTCACCTGTGGTAGGATGCGTAATGTCACCTGTGGTAGGATGTGTAAAGTCACCTGTGGTAGGATGTGTAAAGTCACCTGTGGTAGGATGCGTAAAGTCCCCTGTGGTAGGATGCGTAAAGTCACCTGTGGTAGGATGCGTAATGTCACCTGTGGTAGGATGCGTAATGTCACCTGTGGTAGGATGCGTAAAGTCACCTGTGGTAGGATGTGTAAAGTCACCTGTGGTAGGGTGCATAAAGTCACCTGTGGTAGGATGCGTAAAGTCACCTGTAGTAGGATGCGTAAAGTCACCTGTGGTAGGATGCGTAATGTCACCTGTGGTAGGATGTGTAAAGTCACCTGTGGTAGGATGTGTAAAGTCACCTGTGGTAGGGTGCATAAAGTCACCTGTGGTAGGATGCGTAAAGTCACCTGTAGTAGGATGCGTAAAGTCACCTGTGGTAGGATGCGTAATGTCACCTGTGGTAGGATGTGTAAAGTCACCTGTGGTAGGATGCGTAAAGTCACCTGTAGTAGGATGCGTAAAGTCACCTGTGGAAGGATGCGTAATGTCACCTGTGGTAGGATGCGTAAAGTCACCTGTGGTAGGATGCGTAATGTCACCTGTGGTAGGATGCGTAAAGTCACCTGTGGTAGGATGCGTAATGTCACCTGTGGTAGGATGCGTAATGTCACCTGTGGTAGGATGCGTAAAGTCACCTGTGGTAGGATGCGTAAAGTCACCTGTGGTAGGATGCGTAATGTCACCTGTGGTAGGATGCGTAATGTCACCTGTGGTAGGATGCGTAAAGTCACCTGTGGTAGGATGCGTAATGTCACCTGTGGTAGGATGCGTAATGTCACCTGTGGTAGGATGCGTAAAGTCACCTGTGGTAGGATGCGTAAAGTCATCTGTGGTAGGATGCGTAAAGTCACCTGTGGTAGGATGCGTAAAGTCACCTGTGGTAGGATGCGTAAAGTCACCTGTGGTAGGATGTGTAAAGTCACCTGTGGTAGGATGCGTAAAGTCACCTGTGGTAGGATGTGTAATGTCACCTGTGCTAGGATGTGTAATGTCACCTGTGGTAGGATGTGTAATGTCACCTGTGGTAGAATGTGTAATGTTACCTGTGGTAGGATGCGTAATGTCACCTGTAGTAGGATGTGTAAAGTCACCTGTGGTAGGATGCGTAAAGTCACCTGTGGTAGAATGCGTAATGTCACCTGTGGTAGTATGTGTAAAGTCACCTGTGGTAGTATGCGTAATGTCACCTGTGGTAGGATGTGTAATGTTACCTGTGGTAGTATGTGTAAAGTCACCTGTGGTAGGATGCGTAAAGTCACCTGTGGTAGGATGTGTAATGTTACCTGTGGTAGGATGTGTAAAGTCACCTGTGGTAGGATGTGTAAAGTCACCTGTGGTAGGATGCGTAATGTCACCTGTGGTAGGATGTGTAATGTCACCTGTGGTAGGATGTGTAATGTCACCTGTGGTAGGATGCGTAAAGTCACCTGTGGTAGGATGTGTAAAGTCACCTGTGGTAGGATGCGTAATGTCACCTGTGGTAGGATGTGTAATGTCACCTGTGGTAGGATGCGTAATGTCACCTGTGGTAGGATGCGTAATGTCACCTGTGGTAGGATGCGTAAAGTCACCTGTGGTAGGATGCGTAATGTCACCTGTGGTAGGATGCGTAATGTCACCTGTGGTAGGATGCGTAAAGTCACCTGTGGTAGTATGCGTAATGTCACCTGTGGTAGGATGTGTAATGTTACCTGTGGTAGTATGTGTAAAGTCACCTGTGGTAGGATGCGTAAAGTCACCTGTGGTAGGATGTGTAATGTTACCTGTGGTAGGATGTGTAAAGTCACCTGTGGTAGGATGTGTAAAGTCACCTGTGGTAGGATGCGTAATGTCACCTGTGGTAGGATGCGTAAAGTCACCTGTGGTAGGATGCGTAAAGTCACCTGTGGTAGGATGTGTAATGTCACCTGTGGTAGGATGTGTAATGTCACCTGTGGTAGGATGCGTAAAGTCACCTGTGGTAGGATGTGTAATGTCACCTGTGGTAGGATGTGTAAAGTCACCTGTGGTAGGATGCGTAATGTCACCTGTGGTAGGATGTGTAATGTCACCTGTGGTAGGATGCGTAATGTCACCTGTGGTAGGATGCGTAATGTCACCTGTGGTAGGATGCGTAAAGTCACCTGTGGTAGGATGCGTAATGTCACCTGTGGTAGGATGCGTAATGTCACCTGTGGTAGGATGCGTAAAGTCACCTGTGGTAGGATGCGTAATGTCACCTGTGGTAGGATGCGTAATGTCACCTGTGGTAGTATGTGTAAAGTCACCTGTGGTAGGATGCGTAAAGTCATCTGTGGTAGGATGCGTAAAGTCACCTGTGGTAGGATGCGTAAAGTCACCTGTGGTAGGATGCGTAAAGTCACCTGTGGTAGGATGTGTAATGTCACCTGTGGTAGGATGCGTAAAGTCACCTGTGGTAGGATGTGTAATGTCACCTGTGCTAGGATGTGTAATGTCACCTGTGGTAGGATGTGTAATGTCACCTGTGGTAGAATGTGTAATGTTACCTGTGGTAGGATGCGTAATGTCACCTGTAGTAGGATGTGTAAAGTCACCTGTGGTAGGATGCGTAAAGTCACCTGTGGTAGAATGCGTAATGTCACCTGTGGTAGTATGTGTAAAGTCACCTGTGGTAGGATGCGTAAAGTCACCTGTGGTAGGATGTGTAATGTTACCTGTGGTAGGATGTGTAAAGTCACCTGTGGTAGGATGTGTAAAGTCACCTGTGGTAGGATGCGTAATGTCACCTGTGGTAGGATGTGTAATGTCACCTGTGGTAGGATGCGTAATGTCACCTGTGGTAGGATGTGTAATGTCACCTGTGGTAGGATGTGTAATGTCACCTGTGGTAGGATGTGTAATGTCACCTGTGGTAGGATGTGTAATGTCACCTGTGGTAGAATGTGTAATGTCACCTGTGGTAGGATGCGTAAAGTCACCTGTGGTAGGATGTGTAAAGTCACCTGTGGTAGGATGTGTAAAGTCACCTGTGGTAGGATGTGTAAAGTCACCTGTGGTAGTATGCGTAATGTCACCTGTGGTAGGATGTGTAAAGTCACCTGTGGTAGGATGTGTAAAGTCACCTGTGGTAGGATGTGTAAAGTGAGGGCCCTTCAGCATTAAAGGAAAATTACAATTGTGATAGGGAAGCACCCTACTTTTGTGGATCCAAAATATGCTCCAAAAGACATTTTTTCAGTGCCAACATCAGCATGGAGCAGGCGGTGTGAACGGGGATATGATTGATAATAGAGGAGGTATGCTGAATTCTGAGAATCTACCTTTTATTTTATTAGAGTAATCTGTGACAAAGGGGATGGGGATCTGCTAGCGGGTCCTGTCTTTTTGTGGCCCAGTAATAGATTGTCCTTAACCATAGTGGAGACCCTCTTATAATAAACTTGCCCCCCCTTTCTTCCAGACGTTTGTCGATCAACCTGCCATCTGGTACTAGTCTCCACACTCTTAGGAATTGGCTATATGGCAGGGATTTTATCATGGACCCAGGGTGACCGCTGTCAAAACTTAACAAAGTGTTTCTACCTGTTACCTTGACAAACAGATCAGTGCTAATACGGTTCCCAGTCTTTTTGACCCATGTGTCCAGAACCTGTATTTCAGTATTGGAGTGAATCTAACTTCAAAATCTATGGAATTACGCACGATCCTAAAAAGTTCCAACTGAACCATAGAGCCAGTCCAAATAAGGAAAATGTCATCTATGTAATGCCACCACCCCAGTACATGACTGAAATGGTAGCTCACATAGATGTGTCTTTTCTCCATGATGGTCATAGAAATGTTGGCGTATGTAGGCACTACGTTTGACCCCATGGCCGTACCCCTTAATTGAATAAAAAAGTCAACTTGAAAAATAAATAAATGCATGTCATATTATTCCAGTAATGTCATAGGAAGTTCCTTACATTCAACAGCAAAAGCCGTTTTTTGTGGGCGTTCTCTGACTGCCTCTAGGCCTTTATAACGAGTGATGGATGTGTTCAACTAACAACATCAAAGGACGCAAGAATAGCCTTATCGAGTAGGGTGACGTCTTGTATCACATTCCGGAAATCCGTAGTGCCCTGTATGTATGTCTATGTGTGAAAAAAGAGAACCCCTCCCTGACACAATAGGATGGCCAAAGGGGTTGGTCAAAGATTTGTGAATCTTGGGTAAAACATATAGTACAGGTGTTTTTGGACGTTTTACATACAAACAAGGCAGAATCTAAAAAGCTTCTGATGTGCCTCAGAAAGTCAATCTTAGGATGTACTTCCTTATCACTCCATCGTCTCCGTATTTCACCAATGTAATCACTGGTATCACCATTGCCTCACCCTTATCTGCTGGTTTAACCTTCAGATCAAGGGCAGTGGCCTCAAGGCGTGTGAGATTAGATCTGCGCAATCTTCAGTGTCCAAGTCCAATCTAACATCTTTTGTGAACGTGTCAATGGCGGCATGGTTAGTGGCTGGGTTAAAGTCACTTGTCACAAATCGATCCATGTCGTCTAGTTTGAGCTCGGCGGCCGCGTCCTGTCGTGGTATGGACGCCAAACGCTACTCATCAGACCAGACTTTCAATTTAATTGATCTAAACAGTATGTGGAGATCTGACTCCAGGTGAAACCAATCTGTCTCTGCACATGGCCAGAAGGACAGTCCTTTATTTAGGGGGGTAAGTGGAAATATTTGCCACTATTGTTGCTATACGTTTAGTTCCATCTATTGCGAGCATTGTGCCTGCCTGCGCCCTTAACACTGGCTGCACAGCTCTTTCCATCTCGATTGTGAGAACAGTGACCCGGGCGCATGTGTGTGTATGGGCACTGAGCATATTGAGGCCACAATACGGAGCAAATTCCCTACACCTATGATCTCGGTGCGCTGACACATGCCTATCCGTGATCCAGCAACTGCGGGGTCCCCCTCACTTACGGAGTCCCACCGATGGTGAACACTTCAATGACGTTTTCGCCTTGTATATTTGTCAGTTAATCGCACATGTGCACTTTATGGTGTTATTAACAATCACTATGTGAATCGTGGGTTCACTTACTTACTTACTTGTTATTCACACTTATGTCACATCTGCCGTACCATCTCCGTTATGTTCAGTACGGGATTACGTGTCAAATTAAGAAGAAACAGGTTTATATTTTTGATTGAATTAATTCTGTACTAATCAGGTTCACATTACATGTGTGTATATGGATGTATATGTGTATCTTGTATGTGTGTATGTATATGTGTGTGTATATGTACTGTATGTATGTATATATATATATACAGTACAGACTAGAGGTAGGACGAATCCAATTTTTTTCAAATCCGAATCCGAATCCGAAAAGGTTCTCGAATATATCGAATCTTTCGAATCTCGAATCCTACGAATCCTGTACATAATTGTGTGAACGCACGGTGTAAGAAACAAAGTCAGACCGCGTCAGTTTGTCTGAACCTCCACCTCCCAGTCACGGTCGCACCCTATATGACCCCTGCTATGACCCCTGCTCCTATCACTACAGAACATACAGGCTAATACAGCGCACATACCTCTTACATCCAGTGACGTCTCCTTTGATGTAGATGTTCTCTTTCCTCATCTTCTCCTTTCAGACCTTCAGACCAGACACCTTTTTTCAGCCATTTTTCGTCTCTGCAGTTTGACAAAATAAAATCTTAGTTTACTACTTTTCCATCATCCTCCCATCTTCTGGACAAATAATCCTAACACCCCAATACTGTTCCGCTGTGCTCCCCAATACTATACTGCAGAAACAGATAATACCCCTGATAATACTAGTACCACACAGAGCCCCCCATATAAAATACCCCTTCTTTGTGGCCTCAGTAGATGCCCCCATAGTGCCCCCCAATAATGTGCCAATAAGAAGTGGCCCCACAGTGCCACCCAATAATGTGCCAGTAAGTGTCCCCATAGATGCCCCCCTAATCATGTGCCAGTATCAAATGCCTCACTCCTCCCCCCATGTGCCAGTATCAAGTGCGGAGTGCCTCTCTGCTCCCCCCCATGTGCCGGTATCATAGTGCCATCTCCCCCCCAATGTGCCAGTATCAGAGTGCCACCCCCCCAATGTGCCAGTAATATAGTGCCATCTCCCCCCATAATATGCCAGTATCATAGTGCCATCTCCCCCAAAATGTGCCAGTATTATAGTGCCATCTCCCCCCCATAATGTGCCAGCATCATAGTGCCATCTCCCCACCAATGTGCCAGTATTATAGTGCCATCTCCCCCCATAATGTGCCAGTATCATAGTGCCATCTCCCCCCATAATGTGCCAGTATCATAGTGCCATCTCCCCCCCAATGGGCCAGTATCATAGTGCCATCTCCCCCAATGTGCCAGTATCATAGTGCCATTTCCCCCATAATGTGCCAGTATTATAGTGCCACCTCCCCCCATAATGTGCCAGTATAATAGTGCCATCTCCCCCCATAATGTGCCAGTATCATAGTGCCATCTCCCCCCAATGTGCCAGTATCATAGTGCCATCTCCCCCCATAATGTGCCAGTATCATAGTTCCATCTCCCCCATAATGTGCCAGTATTATAGTGCCATCTCCCCCATAATGTGCCAGTATTATAGTGCCACCTCCCACCATAATGTGCCAGTATCATAGTGCCATCTCCCCCCATAATGTGCCAGTATCATAGTGCCATCTCCCCCATAATGTGCCAGTATTATAGTGCCACCTCCCCCCATAATGTGCCAGTATCATAGTGCCATCTCCCCCCATAATGTGCTAGTATCATAGTGCCATCTCCCCCCATAATGTGGCAGTATCATAGTGCCATCTCCCCCCATAATGTGCCAGTATCATAGTGCCATCTCCCCCCATAATGTGCCAGTATCATAGTGCCCCCCCCCAATGTGCCAGTAGTATCAGTGCCATCTCCCCCATAATGTGCCAGTGTCATAGTGCCTCCCCCCCAGTGTGCCAGTAATATCATAGTGCCATCTCCCCCCATAATATGCCAGTATCATAGTGCCTCTCTCCTCTCCCCCTAGCCAATGTGCCAGTAAAAAATAAAAAAACACTTTTACTTACCTCCGCTGCGATGCAGGCCTCTTCTGGCCTGTGTCCCGCACTGTACGGCTCAGGTGGTGCGATGACGTCATCGCGCCGCCTGCACCGGCCTCTGATAGGCTGCGGGCCTTGTGCCGGCAGCCTATCAGAGGAACAGGGAAAGAAAATGCCTCTCCCACCCCTGTCGCAGCAGCGAAGCGCTCATCTTCTAGAGTGCCCTGTCGCCACCACCACCAGTCTGGGCACCACAGGGATTCGTCGGATTCGTATCCGGTAAATTACGTCGGGATTTGAGTCCACGAATCCCACGAATTCAGCAAGAATCGAGGGATTCATGGATTCGACGAATACCCTGTCCCATCTCTAGTACAGACCAAAATTTGGACACACCTTCTCATTCAAAGAGCTTTCTTTATTTTCATGACTATGAAGGCATCAAAACTATGAATTAACACATGTGGAATTATATACATAACAAACAAGTGTGAAACAACTGAAAATATGTCATATTCTAGGTTCTTCAAAGTAGCCACCTTTTGCTTTGTTTACTGATTTGCACACTCTTGGCATTCTCTTGATCAGCTTCAAGAGGGGCAAAGGTTTAAAAGTAATATCAGGAAGTATTACTTTACTGAGAGAGTAGTGGATGCATGGAATAGCCTTCCTGCAGAAGTGGTAGTTGCAAATACAGTGGAGGAGTTTAAGCATGCATGGGATAGGCATAAGGCCATCCTTCATATAAGATAGGGCCGGGGGCTATCCATAGTATTTAGTATATTGGGCAGACTGGATGGGCCAAATGGTTCTTATCTGCCGACACATTCTATGTTTCTATGTATGTTTCTAAGAGGTAGTCCCCTGAAATGGTCTTCACTTCACAGGTGTGCCCTGTCAGGTTTAATAAGTGGGATTTCTTGCCTTATAAATGGTGTTGGGACCATCAGTTGCAATGAGGAGAAGTCAGGTGGATACACAGCTGATAGTCCTACTGAATAGACTGTTAGAATTTGTATTATGGCAAGAAAAAAGCAGCTAAGTAAAGAAAAACGAGTGGCCATCATTACTTTAAGAAATGAAGGTCAGTCAGTCAGCCGAAAAATTGCTAAAACATTGAAAGTAAGGGCTATTTGACCATGAAGGAGAGTGATGGGGTGCTGCGCCAGATGACCTGGCCTCCACAGTCACCGGACCTGAACCCAATCGAGATGGTTTGGGGTGAGCTGGACCGCAGAGTGAAGGCAAAAGGGCCAACAAGTGCTAAGCATCTCTGGGAACTCCTTCAAGACTGTTGGAAGACCATTTCAGGGGACTACCTCTTGAAGCTCATCAAGAAAATGCCAAGAGTGTGCAAAGCAGTAATCAAAGCAAAAGGTGTCTACTTTGAAGAACCTAGAATATGACATATTTTCAGTTGTTTCACACTTGTTTGTTATGTATATAATATATACATTATGTAATATAATAGTTTTGATGCCTTCATAGTCATGAAAATAAAGAAAACTCTTTGAATGAGAAGGTGTGTCCAAACTTTTGGTCTGTACTGTATATATGTACTGTATGTATGTATGTATGTGTATATATGTACTGTATGTATGTATGTGTATATATGTACTGTATGTATGTATGTATGTGTGTATATATATGTACAGTACAGACCAAAAGTTTGGACATACCTTCTCATTCAAAGAGTTTTCTTTATTTTCATGACTATGAAGGCATCAAAACTATGAATTAACACATGTGGAATTATATACATAACAAACAAGTGTGAAACAACTGAAAACATGTCATATTCTAGGTTCTTCAAAGTAGACACCTTTTGCTTTGATTACTGCTTTGCACACTCTTGGCATTCTCTTGATGAGCTTCAAGAGGTAGTCCCCTGAAATGGTCTTCCAACAGTCTTGATGGAGTTCCCAGAGATGCTTAGCACTTGTTGGCCCTTTTGCCTTCACTCTGCGGTCCAGCTCACCCCAAACCATCTCGATTGGGTTCAGGTCTGGTGACTGTGGAGGCCAGGTCATCTGGCGCAGCACCCCATCACTCTCCTTCATGGTCAAATAGCCCTTACTTTCAATTTTTCGGCTGACTGACTGACCTTCATTTCTTAAAGTAATGATGGCCACTCGTTTTTCTTTACTTAGCTGCTTTTTTCTTGCCATAATACAAATTCTAACAGTCTATTCAGTAGGACTCTCAGCTGTGTATCCACCTGACTTCTCCTCAACGCAACTGATGGTCCCAACCCCATTTATAAGGCAAAGTGCAAAGCAGTAATCAAAGCAAAAGGTGGCTACTTTGAAGAACCTAGAATATGACATATTTTCAGTTGTTTCACACTTGTTTGTTATGTATATAATTCCACATGTGTTAATTTATAGTTTTGATGCCTTCATAGTCATGAAAATAAAGAAAACTCTTTGAATGAGAAGGTGTGTCCAAACTTTTGGTCTCTACTGTATGTGTGTGTCTGTATGTATGTATGTGTGTGTGTGTATATATGTACTGTATGTGTGTGTGTGTGTGTGTATATATGTACTGTGTGTGTGTGTATATATATATGTACTGTATGTATGTATGTATGTGTATATATGTACTATATGTATGTGTGTATATGTACTTTGGCTCGTCAGTGGTCACATAGCTCCACGCGCAAGTTTGGCGAAAGGAATCATTCAGAAAGAGTTTCACCTGGAAAACACTGGATTTTACTGTTCACACTTGGGGCAACAAGCGAGAAGGTTACAACCGTCAAGAGGCACCAGGCTTAGTGGTTACAGCAATCTCTCTACGAGGGCAGAGTCTGAGATCCTACAGCAGCAGGGTTACTATATCTTGTTCTCCTGATGCTCTGTGCCTCTACGAAGTGCAAGTCAGTGACTCCTGCTCTTCTTCTCCACTGCAATATGTAGGTGACCAGTGAACCTGAGGCGGTATACCCATATGACTAGTGAATCACACTTCCACTTTCTAGCTAAATAAAATGCAGAGATTTGACGGTATCTGTCTCCAGCAGTAGCTTTATCTCAGTATTTACTTTCTCTGTGCTTATGGACTATTAAATAATCTTCTAGGAAACTGCTTCGCCTTTGACTGAATAATTAGAACATATGACCATAACAACATAATTGGCCACAATGTAGCTTTAAGAACCAAAATGATGTTCACGACATGCACAGATGCATTGCCTATCAATAACCTGCATTTATAGTAGGTATAATACCACTTGAATTTAGAATGATCCCCATTCTCAGCTCTATTGTCCCCGTATACACTGTCAGCTGGTTGAAGTCTAGAGCACAGAGAGCACAGAATTTCACTTTGGACTTGTTGTCTGTGCTCCCGGGAATGAGTCACCGACCCACAAAAACAGGTTGCTTAATGTCTATTGTTTAATGTGTATTGTTCTATTATCCAGCAATTAACTAAATCACACAAAAGGATAATTAAAATTGTCTGAATTGTAGTTAATTACCAGAGAAACAATCTCTGATACCATTATATTCTGAGCCTGGCACACAGAGAGGAAAAAGCAGAAGACCAAAAGATGTGTGACACCGAGCAGGAGATCAGTCACCGTACTGTACATATGATGTGTAACAATCAGCCCAATACACAGGGATAAACCTGTCACGGCAGGTGAGACAAAGCAACGTTCTATAGATCTCCAGAGAGATTGACAGAAACATACAAACCGGATTCCAAAAAAGTTGGGACACTATACAAATCGTGAATAAAAACTGAATGCAATGATGTGGAGGTGCCAACTTCTAATATTTTATTCAGAATAGAACATAAATCACGGAACAAAAGTTTAAACTGAGAAAATGTCCCATTTTAAGGGAAAAATATGTTGAATCAGAATTTCATGGTGTCAACAAATCCCCAAAAAGTTGGGACAAGGCCATTTTCCCCACTGTGTGGCATCTCCCCTTCTTCTTACAACACTCAACAGACGTCTGGGGACCGAGGAGACCAGTTTCTCAAGTTTAGAAATAGGAATGCTCTCCCATTCTTGTCTAATCCAAGCCTCTAACTGTTCAATCGTCTTGGGCCTTCTTTGTTGCACCTTCCTCTTTATGATGCGCCAAATGTTCTCTATAGGTGAAAGATCTGGACTGCAGACCGGCCATTTCAGTACCCGGATCCTTCTCCTACGCAGCCATGATGTTGTGATTGATGCAGAATGTGGTCTGGCATTATCTTGTTAAAAAATGCAGGGTCTTCCCTGAAAGAGATGACGTCTGGATGGGAGCAGATGTTGTTCTAGAACCTGAATATATTTTTCTGCATTGATGGTGCCTTTCCAGACATGCAAGCTGCCCATGCCACACGCACTCATGCAACCCCATACCATCAGAGATGCAGGCTTCTGAACTGAGCGTTGATAACAACTTGGGTTGTCCTTGTCCTCTTTGGTCCGGATGACATGGCGTCCCAGATTTCCAAAAAGAACTTTAAATCGTCACTCGTCTGACCACAGAACAGTCTTCCATTTTGCCACACTCCATTGTAAATGATCCCTGGCCCAGTGAAAACGCCTGAGCTTGTGGATCTTGCTTAGAAATGGCTTCTTCTTTGCACTGTAGAGTTTCAGCTGGCAGCGGCGGATGGCGCGGTGGATTGTGTTCACTGACCATGGTTTCTGGAAGTATTCCTGAGCCCATTCTGTGATTTCCTTTACAGTAGCATTCCTGTTTGTGGTGCAGTGTCGTTTAAGGGCCCGGAGATCACGGGCATCCAGTATGGTTTTACCGCCTTGACCCTTACGCACAGAGATTGTTCCAGATTCTCTGAATCTTCGGATGATGTTATGCACAGTTGATGATGATAGATGCAAAGTCTTTGCAATGTTTCGCTGGGTAACACCTTTCTGATATTGCTCCACTATCTTTCTGCGCAACATTGTGGGAATTGGTGATCCTCTACCCATATTGGCTTCTGAGAGACACTGCCACTCTGAGAAGCTCTTTTTATACCCAATCACGTTGCCAATTGACCTAATTAGTGTTAATTGGTCTTCCAGCTCTTCGTTATGCTCAAATTTACTTTTTCCAGCCTCTTATTGCTACTTGTCCCAACTTTTTGGGGATTTGTTGACACCGTGAAAATTTGAATCAACGTATTTTTCCTTTAAAATGATACATTTACTCGGATTAAACGTTTGATCTGTCATCTACGTTCTATTACAAATAAAACATTGACATTTTCCATCTCCACATCATTGCATTCAGTTTTTATTCACAATTGGTTTAGTGTCCTAACTTTTTTGGAATCCGGTTTGTAAATGTCTCATGGGTTCACGTATCTGGTGCTGAAACAGACTAAACTAAATATATTATACCTATAGTGACAATTCTAATACTGCCTCCTATGTACAAGAATATAACTACTATAATACTGCCTCCTATGTACAAGAATATAACTACTATAATACTGCCTCCTATGTACAAGAGCATAACTACTACAGGGTGGGCCATTTATATGGATACACCTTAATAAAATGGAAATGGTTGGTGATATTAACTTCCTGTTTGTGGCACATTAGTATATGTGAGGGGGGAAACTTTTCAAGATGGGTGGTGACCATGGCGGCCATTTTGAAGTCGGCCATTTTGAATCCAACTTTTGTTTTTTCAATAGGAAGAGGGTCATGTGACACATCAAACTTATTGGGAAATTGACAAGAAAAACAATGGTGTGCTTGGTTTTAACGTAACTTTATTCTTTCATGAGTTATTTACAAGTTTCTGACCACTTACAAAATGTGTTCAATGTGCTGCCCATTGTGTTGGATTGTCAATGCAACCCTTTTCTCCCACTCTTCACACACTGATAGCAACACCGCAGGAGAAATGCTAGCACAGGCTTCCAGTATCCGTAGTTTCAGGTGCTGCACATCTTGTATCTTCACAGCATAGACGATTGCCTTCAGATGATACGAGATGTGCAGCACCTGAAACTACGGGTACTGGAAGCCTGTGCTAGCATTTCTCCTGCGGTGTTGCTATCAGTGTGTGAAGAGTGTACAAGAATATAACTACTATAATACTGCTCCTATGTACAAGAATATAACTACTATAATACTGCTCCTATGTACAAGAATATAACTACTATAATACTGCCTCCTATGTACAAGAATATAACTACTATAATACTGCCTCCTATGTACAAGAATATAACTACTATAATACTACTCCTATGTACAAGAGTATAACTACTATAATACTGCTCCTATGTACAAGAATATAACTACTATAATACTGCTCCTATGTACAGGAATATAACTACTATAATACTGCTCCTATGTACAAGAATATATCTACTATAATACTGCCTCCTATGTACAAGAATATAACTACTATAATACTGCTCCTATGTACAAGAATATAACTACTATAATACTGCTACTATGTACAAGAATATAACTACTATAATACTGCTACTATGTACAGGAATATAACTACTATAATACTGCTCCTATGTACAAGAATATAACTACTATAATACTGCTCCTGTGTACAAGAATATAACTACTATAATACTGCCTCCTATGTGTAAGAATATAACTACTATAATACTGCCTCCTATGTACAAGAATATAACTATTATAATACTGCTCCTATGTACAAGAATATAACTACTATAATACTGCCTCCTATGTACAAGAATATAACCACTATAATACTGCCTCCTATGTACAAGAATATAACTACTATAATACTGCTCCTATGTACAAGAATATATCTACTATAATACTGCTCCTATGTACAAGAATATAACTACTATAATACTGCTCCTATGTACAAGAATATAACTACTATAATACTGCTCCTATATACAAGAATATAACTACTATAATACTGCTCCTATGTACAAGAATATATCTACTATAATACTGCTCCTATGTACAAGAATATATCTACTATAATACTGCTCCTATGTACAAGAATATAACTACTATAATACTGCCTCCTATGTACAAGAATATAACTACTATAATACTGCTCCTATGTACAAGAATATAATTACTATAATACTGCCTCCTATGTACAAGAATTTAACTACTATAATACTGCTCCTATGTACAAGAATATAACTACTATAATACTGCTCCTATGAACAAGAATATAACTACTATAATACTGCTCCTATGTACAAGAATATAACTACTATAATACTGCTCCTATGTACAAGAATATAACTACTATAATACTGCTCCTATGTACAAGAATATAACTACTATAATACTGCTCCTATGTACAAGAAAATAACTACTATAATACTGCCTCCTATGTACAAGAATATAACTACTATAATACTGCTCCTATGTACAAGAATATAACTACTATAATACTGTTCCTATGTACAAGACTATAACTACTATAATACTGCTCCTATGTACAAGAATATAACTACTATAATACTGCTCCTATGTACAAGAATATAACTACTATAATACTGCTCCTATGTACAAGAATATAACTACTATAATACTGCCTCCTATGTACAAGAATATAACTACTATAATACTGCCTCCTATGTACAAGAATATAACTACTATAATACTACTCCTATGTACAAGAGTATAACTACTATAATACTGCTCCTATGTACAATAATATAACTACTATAATACTTCTCCTATGTACAAGAATATAACTACTATAATACTGCTACTATGTACAAGAATATAACTACTATAATACTGCTACTATGTACAGGAATATAACTACTATAATACTGCTCCTATGTACAAGAATATAACTACTATAATACTGCTCCTGTGTACAAGAATATAACTACTATAATACTGCCTCCTATGTGTAAGAATATAACTACTATAATACTGCCTCCTATGTACAAGAATATAACTATTATAATACTGCTCCTATGTACAAGAATATAACCACTATAATACTGCCTCCTATGTACAAGAATATAACTACTATAATACTGCTCCTATGTACAAGAATATATCTACTATAATACTGCTCCTATGTACAAGAATATATCTACTATAATACTGCTCCTATGTACAAGAATATAACTACTATAATACTGCCTCCTATGTACAAGAATATAACTACTATAATACTGCTCCTATGTACAAGAATATAATTACTATAATACTGCCTCCTATGTACAAGAATATAACTACTATAATACTGCTCCTATGTACAAGAATATAACTACTATAATACTGCTCCTATGTACAAGAATATAACTACTATAATACTGCTCCTATGTACAAGAATATAACTACTATAATACTGCTCCTATGTACAAGAATATAACTACTATAATACTGCTCCTATGTACAAGAATATAACTACTATAATACTGCTCCTATGTACAAGAAAATAACTACTATAATACTGCCTCCTATGTACAAGAATATAACTACTATAATACTGCTCCTATGTACAAGAATATAACTACTATAATACTGTTCCTATGTACAAGACTATAACTACTATAATACTGCTCCTATGTACAAGAATATAACTACTATAATACTGCTCCTATGTACAAGAATATAACTACTATAATACTGCTCCTATGTACAAGAATATAACTACTATAATACTGCCTCCTATGTACAAGAATATAACTACTATAATACTGCCTCCTATGTACAAGAATATAACTACTATAATACTACTCCTATGTACAAGAGTATAACTACTATAATACTGCTCCTATGTACAAGAATATAACTACTATAATACTTCTCCTATGTACAAGAATATAACTACTATAATACTGCTACTATGTACAAGAATATAACTACTATAATACTGCTCCTATGTACAAGAATATAACTACTATAATACTGCTCCTATGTACAAGAATATAACTACTATAATACTGCTCCTATGTACAAGAATATAACTACTATAATACTGCTCCTATGTACAAGAATATAACTACTATAATACTGCCTCCTATGTACAAGAATATAACTACTATAATACTGCCTCCTATGTACAAGAATATGACTACTATAATACTGCCTCCTATGTACAAGAATATAACTACTATAATACTGCTCCTATGTACAGGAATATAACTACTATAATACTGCTCCTATGTACAAGAATTTAACTACTATAATACTGCTCCTCTGTACAAGAATATAACTGCTATAATACTGCTCATATGTACAAGAATATAACTGCTATAATACTGCTCCTATGTACAAGAATATAACTACTATAATACTGCTCCTATGTACAAGAATATAACTACTATAATACTGCTCCTATGTACAAGAATATAACTACTATAATACTGCTCCTATATACAAGAATATAACTACTATAATACTGCCTCCTATGTACAAGAATATAACTACTATAATACTGCCTTCTATGTACAAGAATATATCTACTATAATACTGCCTCCTATGTACAAGAATATAACTACTATAATGCTGCCTCCTATGTACAAGAATATAACTACTATAATACTGCCTCCTATGTACAAGAATATAACTACTATAATACTGTTCCTATGTACAAGAATATAACTACTATAATACTGCTCCTATGTACAAGAATATAACTACTATAATACTGTTCCTATGTACAAGAATATAACTACTATAATACTGCTCCTATGTACAAGAATATAACTACTATAATACTGCTCCTATGTACAAGAATATAACTACTATAATACTGCTCCTATGTACAAGAATATAACTACTATAATACTGCTCCTATGTACAAGAATATAACTACTATAATACTGCCTCCTATGTACAAGAATATAACTACTATAATACTGCTCCTATGTACAAGAATATAACTACTATAATACTGCCTCCTATGTACAAGAATATAACTACTATAATACTGCTCCTATGTATAAGAATATAACTACTATAATACTGCTCCTATGTACAAGAATATAACTACTATAATACTGCTCCTATGTACAAGAATATAACTATTATAATACTGCCTCCTATGTACAAGAATATAACTACTATAATACTGCTCCTATGTACAAGAATATAACTACTATAATACTGCTCCTATGTACAGGAATATAACTACTATAATACTGCTCCTATGTACAAGAATATAACTACTATGGGGGCGGAGCCTGACCTTGGAGCTGAATGGCTGCCTGTTCCTAAGCTCCTCTCCCTGGCAGCTATTATAACCCCTTTTACTGGCTACTTACATTGTGCAAATGGGGAAACCAGGTAAGGATCGTCACCCTGAGACTCCAGAGCCGACAGGGGCTCGCTCCAGACAGCCTGAGATGGATAAATATCTCAAGAAACAATCCAGGACCCCTGCTGCTGAAGTGTCCAAGATGGCGCGGCAGCTCTGTGATGCAGAAGAAGGTTCAGAGGCAGGAAGTGCCTCTGATGTATCAGATCGCAGACCTATGCGAAAAAGCTCCTCACTCTTCATGGCAGTCCTCAGAGATATCCTGGAGTCGGCACTTGCACCTCTGAAGAAGGATTTGGAGGAAATAAAAGGAGACCTGCGACACATTGGAAACCGAGTGGAGTCCCTGGAGCTCGCACAGGAAGCCATCCTGGTGCATGAGGGTAAGACGAGCGCGGCCCTGCAAACACACAGAGACTTGCTAAATGATGCACTTTTGCGCATTGAAGATCAAGAAAATTGGAGCCGGCGGCGAAATATTCGCATCCGCGGTCTACCCGAAAATATCGTGATTGATGCGCTTAATTCAGCAGCATGTGAAATTTTCTCCTCCCTGCTAGGTGCTGAAAGAGCAGCTCAGATTGTGATTGAGCGCATCCACAGGGCTTTGAGGCCCAAGCCGAAACCTGGTGAGATGTAGTATGAGGCATCCTCAGCTACGTGGATACTGCGGCACTGCTTAGGGCGGGAAGAGAGGCTGATTGCATCATGTATGGGGAGACCCCCATCCTATTTTTTCAAGACCTGGCCCCCTCCACCTTAGCCAAGAGGCGCATCATAAAGCCACTCCTGGAGGCCCTTAAAGCCACAGCCACGCCATTCCGGTGGCTCTACCCCTTCGGCTTGGCCATCTTGAAGGCAGTACACGGTGCGGACCCCGGGAGACCTTAAAGCTATATGGGGCCCTCTTGGGATTGCACCCATTGCAGTTCCCTCTTGGATGCCGGCTGATCAAGGGGACCCCCTGCCTCTCCCCCCGGGTGTGGATTCGTGGCAGCAAGTCTCGCCATCCAGACCAGAGAAGCAAGGAAAAGGCCGTTCTCAAGTTGCTGTCACGTGACTCTGCTCTGTGAGACGCTGAAGTCTCTGGGTGGACCACGAGCTCCCCGTCCATGGGGAGACATGCCTTGTTACATGTATAGTGTCTAAGTCTTATCTGTTATGTCTTTTATTTTTCCTCTAACTTTCCCTTTAATCTCCTTCCCGTCCTCCTCCTCCTTACTCCGTCCGTTGCTTTCCAGACTAGATGTCCTTCTGCTCTGGGCCGACTGGCCTCCTCTGTCTTTACTATGGCCTCTATTGTAGTTGCCTTATTGAATGCCAGGGGTCTGAACGAGCCATGTAAGCGGTCTCAGGTGCTCTCATTGTTACAGAAAGATGATGTTTCGATTGCATTTCTTCAAGAAACTCATTTTAAGACGGGAAAACTCCCGAAACTATCCCCAAAAGTATTCTCACAATGGTTTCACAGCTCATATGCCTCAGCTTGCAGGGGTGTCAGCGTGGCCATCCACAAGCGTCTGCCCTTTAAACACTCCGCTGTACTTACGGATACAGACGGTCGCTTCTTGTTCGTGAAAGGGCACATCGCTGACACACCTGTCACCATGGCTAACATTTATGCCCCTAATAGGGCTCAGATCCCCTGGCTCGTTCGGACTCTTGCTCAATTGGCAGCTTTTAGTGAGGGTATGCTTATATTAGGAGGTGACTTTAATGTGACCCTGGAGCCTGACCTTGACTCGTCCTCCCAGAGATCTGAGTTATGCCACAAACTTCTACGCCGTCTGAAGACTGCGCTGAAGAAACTGCGGGTTATAGATGTTTGGCGCACTATGCATCCCTCTACTCGGGATTACACGTTCTATTCCAATGCAAAAAAGTCCTTCTATAGGCTGGATTACATATTTCTATCCTCCCCCCATATTCCTCATGTAGTAGACGCGAGGATTGGGAACATCACGCTATCTGACCACGCTCCAGTATTTCTCCGGGTGTCTATGACCGCTCTTCCTAAAAGGGAAAGAATATGGCGTCTTAATGACACCATGATCTCTGACCCTGCTAATGCAACTAAAATCTCCCAGATTATGTCTGAATTCTTCTATCTTAATACGGCGGGCTACCCCCCTCCCTCTTCCTCCATTCTGTGGGAAACCCATAAAGCAGTAGTTAGAGGAGAACTAATAGCCCTGGGCTCGCATGTTAAAAGACTGCGCTCCAAGGCTGTGGACGACCTGTTGTCCCGCATAGCAAGTCTAGAATTGACTCATAAGCAAACCCAGGCTCAGGCTGTGGCTGCTGGATTGGTGGAGGCCAGGACGGAACTGAAAAACCTGTTAAATGCTAAATCTGCGAAGCTTATATTTCGCTCCAAGTTTAAAGCTTATGCCCAAGGGAACAAGGGGAATAAACTGATGTCTGCCATGGCTAAGCAACGCCAACGCGGATTCATTTATCCCCGCAATTCTGGACGCAAAAGGTAATAAGCATAAATCGACCCATGACATAGCAAAAGCTTTTAGCGCTTTTTACACTGATCTTTATAACCTTCCCACCCCAGACCGTCCTGGTTCCACTTCGGTTGAGCAGGCGACAGATGAGTTCCTATCAACTCTACAGCTCCCCTCCATTAGCCCCCTCCAGGCCTCTCAGCTAGTCGCCCCTGTGTCAAGAGAAGAGATTGACAAGGTCCTATCCTCCATACCATCAGGTAAGAGTCCAGGTCCAGATGGACTTCCCATATCGTATTATAAGGCCTTCAGGCACATTTTGACCCCTCATTTTCAGACACTCTGTAATTTTCTCCTGTCTGGAGGATCTCTGCCCCCCCAAACATTAGAAGCTCACATAACTATAATCCACAAAGAAAACAAAGACCCCCTCCAATGTGGCAGCTACCGCCCTATCTCTCTGCTAAATGCGGATGTCAAGTGGTGGGCCAAAATATTAGCGCAGCGTATTCAGCTGATCCTGCCGGATCTTGTGGACAGTGAGCAAGTAGGATTTGTGCAGGGCAGACAGGGCTGTGAGAACAAGATACGCCTGCTCCATCTTATGGACTGGGCTAGAAGCTCATCCACACCTTTGGCCTTGTTGAGCACGGACGCAGAGAAGGCCTTCGACAGGGTCGGTTGGCATTATATGTCGCGGGCCCTGTCGAGGTTTGGTTTCCCAGACTTGTTCATATCCGCGATCTTCACTTTGTACTCAAAATAAACGGTACGCTTTCTCCCTCCTTTTCCATCTCTAATGGGACGAGGCAGGGTTGCCCCCTCTCTCCATCTTTATTTGTCTTAGTTATGGAGACTTTGCTCTGTAAGATCCGGCAGGACCCGGCTGTTAGGGGCCTTACCGTCAATTCTCAGACACACTTGACAGCCGCATTTGCTGATGACCTATTAATAATGACGTCTAATCCCGAAACTTCTTTCCCTAGGCTCTTGTTCCTTTTTGAGGAATTTGGTTTTGTTTCAAACTTCAAAATCAACTATAGTAGGTCCATGGCCCTAAATGTCACCTGCCCTGACTCGGTGAAAGAGGCCCTTCAGAAAATTACCCCCTTTCAATGGGCTACAAAAGATATAGTATTTTTAGGAGTACACGTCCCTGCTCAAGCAAAGGACTTGTTTGCTCTTAATTATGCCCCCTTACTCTCATCGGTTAGGAAACACTTACAATCTATCAAACTCCCGTTTATTTCCTGGTGTGGAAGGAGGAACTACCTCAAGACATTTATAGCCCCTAAATCTTTGTACCTACTACAAGTTTTGCCTATTTGGCTGCCGCACTCATTTTTTGTCGACACTCGGCGAGTTTTCTCACTCTTTTTGTGGGGCAACAAACCTGCCAGAATTGCTTATTCTGTGCTGACCAGATAGAAAAGGTTTGGCGGCTTTGGTCTGCCTGACATGCGCTCCTACTTTGCGGCTTATCAACTATTCCGAGGTCTGTCTCTTCTTAATAACTCCTATGATGCGCCATATGTGCGTCTAGAGCGCTCTCTGCTTACCACTAAAATGAGACGGATACTCTGGGGTCTATCCCCTTGTTCACCTGGTAGCTCCTCCTTCTTGCCCCTATGGAAGAGCCTATTGGTAGAATGGGCCAGGCAATACAAAGCCAAAGTGCTTACATTTCCTATCCCAGGCACACCACTCTCCTCCTTACAGTTCCACGTTCACCCGGAAGCTAAGACGCCTTCAGGCATCTGGCCTCTCCTGGCTGAGACTCCCATTAGTGAGATCCAGACTCCAGATGGGAACCTAGATTGGACTCCAGTCTTGAATGACCTCAAAATTAAAAATGCCCACTTTCTTCAGGTGTTCGCCCTGCAGAAAGATATTAAATTAATTAAACTTCCACCTTCAACTACCACTAGCTCCCCTTCTTGGTTAGAAAAACGGATTTCAGACACATGTAAGATTCCTAAACCGCTGTCTACCATATATAAAGAATTGCTCTCATCCTCCCCTCCTGAGCTACACTTCCTCAATTCTTGGGAAAGGGAGCTCTCTATTCGGCTCTCAGATCCGGAAAGGGCTTTTATCCTCTCACACTCCCATGGCTTTAGTCGCTGTATTAGAATACAAGAGAATTCATATAAGCTACTTACCAGATGGTACAAATCCCTGGAATTTCTACACAAGCTCAACGCAGACATCTCAAGTGAGTGTTGGAGGTGTGGGAAGGATATAGGTTCCCTATCACACATTTGGTGGTATTGTGAGAGGATCAAAGCGTTCTGGTTAAGCATAGAAGCATTGATCAATGAGGTTTATGCTACGCAGGTCAAACTAGATCCCAAACTGATCTTACTTTGGTGCCCCAATGACTCGCTGTCCCGCTGTAGATCTGATCTTCCCACTATGCTCATCACGGCGGAGAGATTGCTGATACCGCTGCTTTGGAAGAATGCTGAACCTCCTACTGTAATTATGTGGAGAGACAAGGTGGATCAGATTTATAGATTTGAAGAGCTGGCCCATTGGGAAGCCTTCACCCGCCTTCGATTTCTTAAAATCTGGTCACCATGGAAAAACTTTAGAAAGTTTACTTGACGGAGTTAGATATCTCTTGATTCCCCCCCAACCCCCCCCCCCCCTTACCATTCCTTTCATTTCCCGTTGTTCCTTACTGTTATTATTTTGCCATTAATGGTTTTATTTTAGACACCATGTACAGCTTTGATTTGCTTTATTTGTCACTTCACTTCCATGAAATGCTTGTCATACTGCCTTTCATCAAAGTATGATGGTATGTGATTGTATGGTGTACTTTATTCTTTTAATAAAAAGAAATTTGGTTAAGAATATAACTACTATAATACTGCCTCCTATGTACAAGAGTATAACAGCTATAATACTGCCTCCTGTGTACAAGAATATAACTACTATAATACTGCCTCCTATGTACAAGAGTATAACAGCTATAATACTGCCTCCTGTGTACAAGAATATAACCACTATAATACTGCTCCTATGTACAAGAAAAAAACTGCTCCTATGTACAAGAATATAACTACTATAATACTGCTCCTATGTACAAGAATATAACTACTATAATACTGCCTCCTATGTACAAGAATATAACTACTATAATACTGCCTCCTATATACAAGAATATAACTACCATAATACTGCTCCTATGTACAGGAATATAACTACTATAATACTGCCTCCTATGTACAAGAATATAACTGCTATAATACTGCCTCCTATGTACAAGGATATAACTACTATAATACTGCTCCTATGTACAAGAATATAACTACTATAATACTGCCTCCTATGTACAAGAATATAACTACTATAATACTGCCCCTATGTACAGGAATATAACTACTATAATACTGCTCCTATGTACAAGAATATAACTACTATAATACTGCCTCCTATGTACAAGAATATATCTACTATAATACTCCTCCTATGTACAAGAATATAACTACTATAATACTGCTCCTATGTACAAGAATATAACTACTATAATACTGCTCTTATGTACAAGAATATAACTACTATAATACTACTCCTATGTACAAGAATATAACTACTATAATACTGCTCCTATGTACAAGAATATAACTACTATAATACTGCTCCTATGTACAAGAATATAACTACTATAATACTGCTCCTATGTACAAGAATATAACTACTATAATACTGCTCCTATGTACAAGAATATAACTACAATAATACTGCTCCTATGTACAAGAATATAACTACTATAATACTGCTCCTATGTACAAGAATATAACTACTATAATACTGCTCCTATGTACAAGAATATAACTACTATAATACTGCTCCTATGTACAAGAATATAACTACTATAATACTGCTCCTATGTACAAGAATATAACTACTATAGGGGGCGGAGTCTGACTGCTGACCTGAGCAGACGCATGTAAGAGAAGCTCCTCTGCATGCAATCCAGCATCCTGGTTTATATTGCACCATAACTCATCAAATTATGGGGAAAGTTGGCAGATACCTCCCTAAAGATAAGACCGACTCTCCGAACCGGACAGAGGTTCATCAGATATGGAGAAATACCTGCAAAAGAAGACCTCCGGTGCTGTGTGTGAGGCAGCTAAGATGGCGCCGCATGAACCAGACGACTGGTCACAAGAAGCTGAAAGTGCCACCAGAGATCTAGAGGAAGGGCTGCAACCGGCAGGCATAGCCCCTATATCACAGAAATTTCTCCAACAGGCTCTCTCAGCAGCTATTGCCCCAGTACTAAATGAGCTCCAGGAGATAAAAGTAGATATTAAGCAAATAGGGCACCGAGTGGAGACGCTGGAGGGGAATCAAGCAGCCATAATTTCCTTTGCACGCACGCTAGGAGATAATACAGCAGCTTGCATGGATTCCCTGGATAATGCCTTCTCACTCATCGAGGACCAGGAAACCGCAGCAGGCGGAAAAATATTCGGCTGCGCGGCCCAGAGCAGTTCCAGCACGAGGATTTACCTGAAGCAGCGGCGGCCATCTTTGCCAGTCTCCTGGGAGCAGAGAGCACGGAAGGAATTGAAATAGAGCGCATCCATCGGTCACTCAGACCAAAGCCAAAAGAGGGTGAAAACCCTAGGGATGTCATCTGTGGCCTGCTGAAATACACAGATACAGCAGCCATACTGAGAGCGGCCAGAGAAAAGAAAAACCTCACTCATGAGGGCGCTACCGATGCTGTTTCAGGACTTGGCGCCAACGACGCTAAACAAAAGGAGAGCCCTCCGACCCCTGACGGACCATCTGAGGCACATCAAGATCCCATATAAATGGTTATTTCCTTTTGGTCTTACGTTTGCGGTCGGGGGCAGAAGATGCACCATCCGGGTTCCAGGAGACCTAGCAGCAGCTTGGGAGCTACTCCAGACCGATCCGTTAGACATTCCGTCCTGGCTGCCATCGTCTGAGGTCGGAGTCCCATTGCCGGATGCCAGGAGTACAGAGATGGTCCAAAGCAATGCCAAGAAGGAAATTGGCCCTAGATCCAGGGACACATGAATATTGTGACTTAAGTGCTTGCCTTAAATTCACACTTGTTTAAGCCGTGAGTAATATATTGAGCTGAGGCGAATATATATTCTGTTTTATCAGTCCTGCAAGTATTACTATGTTCTGTATATTTGCTGACAGGATGAGGTGTGTGTGTTAACCTGATATATATGCTCCGGTCACGCTCCTGTCTCGCTCCGGTTATACATGTCCCCATATATGTGGTCAAAATGTATACAAGCTTGTATAATGAGTTATGTCATCCAGATTCTTAATGTACTGCACCAGGTTAGCTGGATCTGCTGGTTACCTATGTTCTGTACAAGATCTGTAGGTCCCCCCCATATATCTTACATCAGGGGTAAACTAGCGCAGTCCTGGTGTCAGCGCATTAGCTGGGTGGACGGCATACTGACTGTATGCTCCTTGTTAGGAGTTGTCAGATGTACCCACTCCAAGTTCTGTTATGTGGCCATGTTCCTAAGTTCTGTAAGGAATAATGGCGGGTTCAGTTATACTCAGTTATGTACAGTTTTCAATCTCTTGTGCACAATATATTGGGCTGCTGTAGGAGGGTTATGCACACATAAAAGATGTCGCTGATTAAATGTACATCCTTTAACGTAAGGGGGTTCAATACTCCGCAAAAAAAGATCACAAGTCATTCGTTTGCTGCGGAAGTACCGCACAGACATATGCTTTTTTCAAGAGCTGCACTTCAGAACCACGAATGTCCCCACACTGCAGAAGGGATACTTTAATAATTGGTTCCTGAGCACTTTTGACAAAGCCAAAAGAGGGGTTGGTATTGCCATAGCAAAACGTATACCTTTTAAGATGACAGCCACCCAGACAGATGCTGAAGGTAGATTCATCTTGGTGAAAGGGCTAATAGGCACCCAACCTGTAACCTTAGCGAGTTTATATAGTCCCAACAGAGGTCAGAAAGAATGGATCTCTAAGACAATGCAGGTACTTAAGGCTTTTGCTGAGGGGATCTGTATTGTAGGCGGAGACCTTAATGTGGCTCTGAACCCCAGTATTGATACCTCGGACGGATCCACTCAGCAAACACAGAGGACCTTGGGCTGCATTAATGCTCACATTGCTGATGCTAACTTAACTGATGCCTGGCGTTTGACGCATCCCACAGACAGGGATTACACCTTTTACTCTGCTGCACATAATGTCTACAAAAGACTAGATTATCTTCTGATATCAAATCTTGCATAGACATGGTGGACAGACGGTGATCGACCCTATCACTATTTCTGATCATGCCCCTGTATCGATGGTTATACATATTGCCAGTCTACCCTCCCAGTGTAGGCAGTGGAGACTGAATGAAACCTTATGGATAGAAGAGGCAGTAGAGGCCTTATCAAAGAAGCTGTCATGGTATTTTGCAGAAAACCTAACTCCAGAGGTTTCCCAGACTATAGTGTGGAAGGCGCATAAATCTGTCATGAGAGGAGAATTTATAGCCCTGGGGTGTAAAATTAAAAGGGAGAGACAGCAAACACTTCATTCCTTACTCAAGCAGATTTCAGATTTTGAAGCCACTCATAAGAGGTCTAAAGCTCTGAAAATACAGCAAGAACTCCTCCTCCTGAGAACGAAACTGAAGGACCATCTAAACATTTGCCACGCCAAAGCGTATCAATATGCGCAGTTTCGGTTTTTTTCTCATGGGGATAGAGGTTCGAAGCTGATGTCTTCGCTTATAAAACAACGGAAAGATTCTATGTTTATCCCCAGCATAAAAGCTTCGGATGGTAAATTATTACATAGAACTGTAGACATAGCAAAGGAATTTAAAAATTTCTATCAGGAGCTCTATGGGTTAGATAAAAGCTCTATTAGCACCAATAGCAAATTCTATGATGGAGGATTTTCTGTCTAACTTAAATTTGCCTCAACTTAGTAGTGAGAGGGGTCCTCACTGATTGCTCCGGTAACAGAGGAAGAGGTAGGGAAAGTGCTGAGTCAATGCCCTTGGGAAAATGTCCAGGACCGGACGGAATTCCGGTAGGATATTACAAGAAATTTGCGATATTTTATGTCCTCATCTCACAAATTGGTGCAACTCTCTCCTTACAGGTGGGCATCTTCCTGCTCAATCTTTAGAAGCTAATGTGATCCTGCCTAAACCTGGGAAAGACCACACGCTCTGCGGGAGTTACAGGCCCATATCTCTTCTGAACGTCGACGTAAAGGTTTGGGCCAAAATCTTGGCTACCAGACTTAGTTCCTTCCTTCCCAAACTGATCCACCCTGACCAAGCTGGTTTTGTACCAGGAAGGGAGGGGAACCATAACTCCTGCAGAGTCGTCACGGCAATCCAGTGGGCTAAGAAGCATAGTACTCCACTAATCCTTTTAAGTGTAGATGCGGAGAAGGCCTTCGACCGGGTTAAATGGAGCTTCATGGAGAGAACATTGCAGAGGTTTGGTATCCCTGATCAATTTCAGAAAGCCATTATGACTCTCTACACCAATCCGAGTGCTAAAAAAAGAGCAAACGGCACCCTTTCACCTTCCTTTCCCATCTATAATGGCACCCGGCAAGGTTGTCCATTATCTCCGCTATATATTTTAGTGATGGAGACCCTTCTCCAAGCCATTAGAGACCACCCTGGTATAAGAGGGGTTAGGGCCAAGAAAGACACAATTGAATATATTAACGTCGCCTATGCTGACGACCTCTTGGTGATGGTGTCCAACCCGGTCGAGGCCTTCCCGCATCTCCTCTCCTTATTTGAACTGTTCGGTGCAGTCTCTAATTACAAGGTAAATTACACTAAGTCGGAGGTTATGAATATTACAGCCCCATCAAAAAGTGTATCTTCCCTCAAAGCTACAACACCCTTTATTTGGCAGACTTCTCACATCACTTACCTGGGAATTAATATCCCGTCTAAACTGGAGAACATTTTCCAGCTGAATTATCCCCCTTTGTCCGATATACAAAGATTATTAGGATCTCTCCGCATCCCCTACACCTCCTGGATGGGGAGAAAGAATCTGCTGAAGGCCTTTGTGTTACCTAAGATATTATATGTCATGCAGATGCTGCCTGTCTTCCTTCCCTCCTCCTTTTTCACGCAGATCCGGAGATTATTTTCTACATATCTGTGGGGGGGGGGGAGCTAGGATAGCTTACAGTAGACTGATTCTGAGGAAGACTCAGGGTGGGTTTGCACTGCCGGATGTTCAGTTATACTATAGGGCAATCCACCTTAGACGCTGGATGCAGTTACATGCTTCTAACTGCTCAATTGGGTGGTGCCTTGGAGTTACTCCAACTCTCTCAACCACAAAGAGCAGCATTGTGGGGTCTGACTACCACATCTCTGCATAACCATACACTACTTAAAGGCACAAGTATGGTGATTAAGCAACTTAACAAAGATCGCGGCTTGTTGGGTGCCCCCTCACTAGTCATGCCAGCAGAATTGGCCCCCTTTGCAGCAAGACCTACATTAACAACACTTCCCCAGCGTGGAGTTCCCTGAGGGAGTTCACTATCAAAGAGTTTTTGGATGCTGCTCTAGGCAGTTTACCAGCTGACCATCCCTTTCACCTAGCCATGCAGTCCTCTAACTTTCTGAGCTTGGCTGACTTTAAGGCAGTTAGTAAGACTCTAATAGATAAACAGATTAAACAGGATCAAACATGGTTCGAGAAATCCTGTCCTCCAGCTCGCCACACAGTAGATTGATCTCCCTATTCTATTTAGGCCTAAACGTACCCAGAGCTAATGACACTCCTCTGTTTCTGAAAACCTGGGAGTCAGAATTAAATAGGTCCTTCACTGAGACGGAGGTTCTTAGATTATATGCACACTCACACGGCTTCTCCAGGTGCGTCAAGGTACAAGAGCACTCTTTTAAAGTACTCACCCAATGGTATATGACACCGAAACAGTTGTTCCTCAGGGGTTTGAGTCCCAGTGATCAATGCTGGAGATGTAAAGATGGTGTGGGTACACTTTCACATATCTTTTGGTCCTGTCCGCTGATACAGCCGTTTTGGGCGACGGTATCTAAGGCCATTAACTCTATTACACACAAGAGGATAACTTTGTCTCCTGAGTTGGTCCTTCTATGGTTACCCACCAAAGATCTTTCCCCTTCTAAGAATAGCTTAGCCACTCAACTGATTCAAGCGGCAAGGTTGATCATTCCACAAAGGTGGCTGAGTGTAGATCCCCCCACTTTAACCCATTGGATGAATAAGGTAGATCATATACAGCGCCTGGAGGAACTAGCCAGCTGGGAGAATAGATCTCATGAGAAGCATGCTAAAATGTGGAACCCTTGGTTACGTTATCGCTTGTCACAAACATCAGTTACTCAATAAAGGTCATCTGACCCTTACGATCTGAACTACTTCACTTTACCTCCAACACCAGATTGCCTTATACTTCTACAAGATGTGCTTAGAGATTTACGTTACGGTTATGTATGTTTTTTGTGAGGCCGTTGCCTTGCCGTTCACCAATTAGATAAATTGTCCCTGTAAACCATGTGACCGACACAAGTACACACTAATGTATGTCCAAGGCGTGTCCCCACAAGGATCAACTAGGGCCTATCATAGATGTTATGCTGTATTATCTTTGCCTCATGCTATATCTCTGGTCTGTTTAATTGCATTATTAATACTGCTTAGACATGTTTGGGGGATGTGCCTATCCACCCTGGTGAAGCAAGGTACATTCTTTTTGCCTTATCACTATGATGCAAGGTCACTGGTGTAACAACTTTTTGCTACTTTTCAATAAAAAGAAAATTGTCAAGAATATAACTACTATATACTGCTCCTATGTACAAGAATATAACTACTATAATACTGCTCCTATGTACAAGAATATAACTACTATATACTGCTCCTATGTACAAGAATATAACTACTATAATACTGCTCCTATGTACAAGAATAACTACTATAATACTGCCTATGTACAAGAATATACTACTATAATACTGCTCCTATGTACAAGAATATAACTACTATAATACTGCTCCTATGTACAAGAATATAACTACTATAATACTGCTCCTATGTACAGGAATATAACTACTATAATACTGCTCCTATGTACAAGAATATAACTACTATAATACTGCTCCTATGTACAAGAATATAACTACTATAATACTGCTCTATGTACAAGAATATAACTACTATAATACTGCTCCTATGTACAAGAATATAACTACTATAATACTGCTCCTATGTACAAGAATATAACTACTATAATACTGCTCCTATGTACGAATATAACTACTATAATACTGCTCCTATGTACAAGAATATAACTACTATAATACTGCTCCTATGTACAAGAATATAACTACTATAATACTGCTCCTATGTACAAGAATATACTTATAATACTGCTCCTATGTACAAGAATATAACTACTATAATACTGCTCCTATGTACAAGAATATAACTACTATAATACTGCTCCTATATACAAGAATATAACTACTATAATACTGCTCCTATGTACAAGAATATAACTACTATAATACTGCCTCCTATGTACAAGAATATAACTACTATAATACTGCTCCTATGTACAAGAATATAACTACTATAATACTGCTCCTATGTACAAGAATATAACTACTATAATACTGCCTTATGTACAAGATATAACTACTATAATACTGCCTCCTATGTACAAGAATATAACTACTATAATACTGCTCTATGTACAAGAATATAACTACTATAATACTGCTCCTATGTACAAGAATATAACTACTATAATACTGCCTCCTATGTACAAGAATATAACTACTATAATACTGCTCCTATGTACGAATATAACTACTATAATACTGCTCCTATGTAAGAATATAACTACTATAATACTGCTCCTATGTACAAGAATATAACTACTATAATACTGCTCCTATGTACAGAATATAACTACTATAATACTGCTCCTATGTACAAGAATATAACTACTATAATACTGCTCCTATGTACAAGAATATAACTACTATAATACTGCTCCTATGTACAAGAATATAACTACTATAATACTGCTCCTATGTACAAGAATATAACTACTATAATACTGCTCCTATGTACAAGAATATAACTACTATAATACTGCCTCTATGTACAAGAATATAACTACTATAATACTGCTCTATGTACAGAATATAACTACTATAATACTGCTCCTATGTACAAGAATATAACTACTATAATACTGCTCCTATGTACAAGAATATAACTACTATAATACTGCTCCTATGTACAAGAATATAACTACTATAATACTGCTATATGTACAAGACTATAACTACTATAATACTGCCTATGTACAAGAATAAACTACTATAATACTGCTCCTATGTAAGAATATAACTACTATAATACTGCTCCTATGTACAAGAATATAACTACTATAATACTGCTCCTATGTACAAGAATATAACTACTATAATACTGCTCCTATTTACAAGAATAAACTACTATAATACTGCTCCTATGAACAAGAATATAACTACTATAATACTGCTCCTATGTATAAGAATATAACTACTATAATACTGCTCCTATGTACAAGAATATAACTCCTATAATACTGCCTCCTATGTACTAGAATATAACTACTATAATACTGCCCCTATGTATAAGAATATAACTACTATAATACTTCTCCTATGTACAAGAATATAACTACTATAATACTGCTCCTATGTACAGGAATATAACTACTATAATCCTGCCTCCTATGTAAGAATATAACTACTATAATACTGCTCCTATGTACAAGAATATAACTACTATAATACTACTCCTATGTACAAGAATATAACTCCTATAATACTGCCTCCTATGTACTAGAATATAACTACTATAATACTGCTTATGTACAAGAATATAACTACTATAATACTGCTCCTATGTACAAGAATATAACTACTATAATACTGCTCCTATGTACAAGAATATAACTACTATAATACTGCCTCCTATGTACAAGAATATAACTACTAATACTGCCTCCTATGTACAAGAATATAACTACTATAATACTGCCTCCTATGTACTAGAATATAACTACTATAATACTGCTCCTATGTATAGGAATATAACAACTGCATACAGATGATAGCATTGTATGATATTCTCCTGCTTTATGTCACCTCTTTTTATGGCGGTGGCTTTGTACATTACATATGTCGGTGCCTTTTACCTCTTCTCCTCACTATTATAGCAGCATCTGGTCCTCGTGGATAGAGCCGTGATGAGTTATAGATGTGTTATTGGAGAAGTTATTATTATAATTTGCAGGTTTGCTATTTTATCACATTCTCGGCTCCACAAATCTCCGGCTTCATCTGCTTAGAAATTGCACTGACTCAAACTGTCGTCCTGAATTAACTGCAGAACCCCTCATACATTATATCCCTTTATATATTGAAAAATGCCCATTCTTTCATGCCACCTCCACATTGTGACAGCACGTTTTTTTTTTTCCCAACAAACTGCCGTTCTCAAATATGCAGCCTATAAAATCACAGGGAACTAGATAAATGAGTGAGGCATGAGGCACAGGGCACCTCCTGCCTCAGCGACATCCATTCTTTCTTGTTGGAGATGTTGTGGTTCTGTTAGCAACAGAACTGTATAGCGGTATACTGTAATTATATAGAATGTTACATACTATTGTCTGGTGTAAACCAGTGATCTTCAACCTGTGGCTCCTCAGCTGCTGTGAAACTACAACTCCCAATATGCACAGTGCATGCTGGAAGTTATAGTTTTGCAACAGCTTCAGGTTGGTGATCACCTTGTGGATGTCAGGGCAACTTTTTAAAGGAGCCATGCTTAATATTTTTTCAAAATGTAGAAAATTCCACCTGTGTGTAATATTCCTCCCATACTGCCGGACCATTATAGCGCCACTATCGTATTTCCCGGTCATCTCCGCCGTCTTCCATTTCCTCCCTCTAGGTCTGTCATTTATCAGCACGCTCTGGATGAATTTTAACGAGGCGATCAGTCTCTCCTAATCATTTTTTTCCTTGTGTCGCCCTAAAGCCAGAATTCACCTTTTTAATTTTTTTTAAACTTTTTTTTTTTATTAGAAGTCATTACGATGACACGAGAGGAGAACGTCTCGAGAATTGTCACTTAATTACCTTCCAGTTGTGACCCTCGTTTAAAGCAGAAGATAGAAATCAGCGTTAATGTGAGAGGGGCCGGTGGAGACAGCACCCCGAGAGGATTTTCAGGTCATTATTAATGGCTTGGGAGGAGATAAAGGGATTTCAATAAAAGGGAAATTAAGATGAAAAGTTGAATTTCTCATCACCGAGAGCAGCAACTTATAAGGAGATGGACTGGAGCTAAGTCTCGCCGTAACTTCTCAAGGACGGAGCTAAAGACATGGCGGCTGCTAGTGGACCATGAGGTAGAGCCTGAATTTGCTCCCTTTGGATCCATGGCAATTTTTTTAATAATATTTTATCCCACCTCTTGACATAGATATACAGTACGAGGGATTGTTCCTGCAGGACAATGGTGCCATTGGGTTACATAGAAGTTACAGAAATGTTTTTCTTAATTTTTTAGGGGGGGACATGAGGGATTAAAAAACAAAAGGAACAAGAGTTCCATTTTATTTCTTTTTTATTTTTGCTTTGTTTAGTTTAGTTTTGCTCTTACAGCATTTACTGTGCAGTATAAATGGCAAGTTACCATCATTACAATTGCATTGATACCAAATTGATATATTTTTTAACCTTTTATTACTTTTACAAAAATCTGTTTTTGAGAACCACAACTTTTATTTTTCTTTTGATAGGGCGCTGTGTATTTATGACTTTTTGATCGCTTTTAGTTCCTTGATTTTGGAGGTAAAGTGAGTAAGTGACCAAAAAAAAAACATCAATCTGTTTTGTACTTTTCTCATGGAACGGAATAAATAGAATTTTCTTTAATTTATGTATTTTTTGTAATGAAGGTATTTTTGTTTTCACTTGAATTTTCTTAAATTTTTCTAAAAACCTTTTTTGCAACTTTTTAAAAAAAATTCCACTCGGATACTTGAACATTTAATCTCTCATCTTTATTAATAATATAATAATAATCTTTATTTCTATAGCGCCAACATATTCCGCAGCGCTTTACAGTTCAGGAGTTCATGTACAAACAGTCATAAATAACAGAGCAACAGACATGTCAATAATTACAAGAGGAATGAGGACCCTGCTCACAAGAGCTTACAATCTATGAGGAGATAGTGGTGACACAAAGGGTAGAAGTGCCTAATGGTCCAGCCATGTTGGGAAAATAGGGGAGATATAAAGCTGCATGAGCAGTCCCCAGCCGATATCTGTAGAGCTCCTGGGTGCGGTGGAGAGTTTGGTGGAGGATCAGGTTCAAGAAATCATGATAAATAGGCTATATGTGGAGAGGAGTTAGATCAGGGGATGTGGCAGGCCACCCTAAAAAGATGTGTTTTTAGGGAGCACCTAAAACTGTGTATATTGTGATTTAACCTAATTTCTTGGGGTAGGGCATTCCAGAGAACTGGTGCAGCTCTAGAGAAGTCTTGGAGCCGAGAGTAAGAGGTTCGGATTATGGTGGATGTCAGTCGTAAGTCATTGCTGAACGGAGAGCACGGGAAGGGTGGTAGACAGAGATGAGGGAAGAAATGTAGGGGGGTGCAGCTTGCAATTTAAATTGGATTCTGTACTGTATGAGCAAACAATGACTGGCACAGGGTGGAGGCATCAGAGTAGCGGTTAGACAGATAGGTGACCCTGGCTGCTGCATTGAGAATATTTTGGAGAGGGGATAGTCTGGTGAGGGAAGGCCAATTAATAGTGAGTTACAATAATCGAGGCGGGAATAGATCAGGGCAACAATAAGAGTTTTTGTTGTTTCCATAGTGAGAAAGGGGAGGATTCTAGAGATGTTTATGAGGTGAAGGTGATGCGAGTGGGCGAGAGACTGAATATAGGGGGCGAAGGAGAGATCAGTGTCAAACGTCACCCCTAGACAGCGGGCGTACTGCCTAAGAATGATGATGGTGTTGCACACTGAGAGGAAGATATCAGGTTTAGGTAGGTTAGTAGATAGAGAGAACACAAGAAGTTCAGTTTTCAAAAGATTTAATTTCAGATAGAGAGAGGACATGATATTAGAGACGGCAGAGAGTCACTGGTGTTCTGTAATACAGCAGGGGTGATGTCGGTGGATGAAGTGTATAGTTGTGTGTCATCAGCATAGAGATGATACTCGAAACCAAATCTGCTGATGATCTGTCCAATTGGGGCTGTGTAGACTGAGAAGAGGAGAAGGCCTAGGACTGAACCCTGAGGAACCCCAACAGCGAGAGGCAGATGAGAAGTGGAGCCAGCAAATGATACACTGAAAGAGCGGTCAGAGAGATGTAAAGAAAACCAGGAGAGGGCAGTGTCCTTCACGCTGATAGACTGGAGCATGGTGAGTAGGAGATGGTGGTCTACAGTGTCAAAAGCTGCAGAGAGGTCAAGGAGAATGAGCAGAGAGTAGTCACCGTTGCGTTTTGCTGTCAGGAGATCATTTGTCATTTTGGTGAGGGCAGTTTCTGTACAGTGTAGAGTGCAGAAATCAGATTGTAATGGATCAAGGAGAGAGTGAGCAGAGAGATAGTGGATGAGCCAAGAGTAGACCAAACGCTCCAGGAGCTTAGAGATAAAGGAAAGATTGGAGACCAGTCTGTAGTTATTTGTGCAGGATGGGTCGAGAGATTTTTTTAAAATAATGAATTAACTATAGAGTGTTAAAAGAGGAGGAGAAAATACCAGAAGATAGAGAGAGAGAGGTGGAAGATTTTTGACAGGCGAGTGGTGACAGCCGGAGAGAGAGAGACTGGAAAAGGTGTGAGGGAATGGGGTCAGAAGGGCATATGGTAGGACGAGAAGAAGAGAGGAGAATGATGGAGGCTTCTTCTTCCATGACTGGGACAAACGAGGACAATGATCCGGAGGAGATGCGGGAGTCGGGGGAAGGGGATCAATGACACTTAGTGGCTGGGAGCTTATTTCATGCCAAGATTTTCTCTGTGAAGCAGGCAGCCAGGTCTTCAGCAGAGACATCTGTGATGGGTGCCAGAACTTTAGGACTGAGGAGGGAGTGGAAAGTGTCAAATTTTTTTTTTTGTTGGGTTGTTGGACAGTCAGGAGATTAGGGTGGTGAAATATGTCTGTTTTGCGAAGTGGAGGCTAAAGTTATAGGTTCTTAGCATGAATTTGTAATGGAGGAAGTTCTCTGGTGTATGATTTTTTCTCCATAGGCGTTCAGCACTTTTGGAGCAACGCTGGAGGAATCGAGTTTGCGGTGTAAGCCAAGGCTGCTTCTGTGTTTGGAGGTTCTGAGAGTAGGGGGCACTACTTTGTCCAGGGTGCTTCTGAGGGTGTCATTTATAGAGGCGTGTAGAGTGTCAGTACTGTAAGTGTAAGGGGGTCAATGGCCTTCAGATTTTGGTATGTGTAATAAGTAGGAGTGTGCTGGGATGGGTGCAGATCTGTTAGTGTGAAGGAGAGAATGTTGTGGTCAGAGAGGAGAATTATTTAAGTTTGAGATTGAACAAAGCCAGAAGAAGACCAAGTCAAGTGCGCTACTGTCTTTATGTTTCTGAGAGTTAGAAAGTTGTGAGAGGCCAAGAGATGAGGTTAGAGAGAGAAGCTGGGAGGCAGACACCGTGCACTTCAGTATCTGTACAGGCACAGTATAGGAAAGAGGTTCGCCGGCAGTTCTCTTCTGTACTGCATCTGTGCGGGATACTGAGGTGCACAAGACTTTAGGAGAAGTCAAGGTGAGGCTTTATGACATTTACAATGCCAGGCCCTGTCAATCAAAGTGCAGGCGTGGCAGTTGCAGAGAGAGCTGATCCTCTAGGTGTAACGGTAACGCCCCAGTTGCTCCTAAAGGCTCATTTGCATATATGAAAACCCCATTTTACTTAGCAATGCAGGCACATACGAACATGGGACCAACACAGATGTCTTCAGCTGCCGAGTGCACATGGAACAGGTCTGCCATAGGTACAAAACTGCTGATAGATGCCCTTTAAAGGATGCCTGTTGTCTTTAAAATGGTGTCTGATCTGGAGTCAGGATGTTATGGAGCAGGAGGAGCTGAGCTGAGATATAGTTCTGGGGGGAAAAGATTCTGTATAAATTCTGTTTTATTCATCAAGTTATATACCTGCTCAGCTCCTCCTGTTCTATAACACACGGCCTGCAGATTGGACCCTTTGTTTAGTAAGATGGGAAGATAGTGCAGATAGAGACCGGGAGCAAGGTAACGTTACTGGGGGAGGAATGGAAGGAGGGACTAAAACAGTTCAGAAGGAAAGGTGTAGGGTAAAAAATATACATAAACCTCTCACATGTATGTATACTAATGCCAGAAGCCTGACTAATAAACAGGGGAACTGGAATTAGTGATGTGTGAGGAGGACTATGACAGTGGGAATAACCGAGACATGGCTGGATGATAGCTATGACAGTGGGAATAACTGAGACATGGCTGGATGATAGCTATGACAGTGGGAATAACTGAGACACGGCTGGATGATAGCTATGACAGTGGGAATAACTGAGACACAGCTGGATGACAGCTATGACAGTGGGAATAACTGAGACATGGCTGGATAATAGCTATGACAGTGGGAATAACTGAGACATGGTTGGATGATAGCTATGAGATAGTGTGAATAACTGAGACATGGCTGGATGATAGCTATGACATAGTGGGAATAACTGAGACACGGCTGGATGATAGCTATAACATAGTGGGAATAACTGAGACATGGCTGGAGGACAGCTATGACAGTGGGAATAATTGAGACATGGCTGGATGATAGCTATGACTGTGGGAATAACTGAGACATGGCTGGATGATAGCTATGACAGTGGGAATAACTGAGACATGGCTGGATGATAGCTATGACAGTGGGAATAACTGAGACATGGCTGGATGATAGCTATGACAGTGGGAATAACTGAGACATGGCTGGATGACAGCTATGACAGTGGGAATAACTGAGACATGGCTGGATGATCGCTATGACAGTGGGAATAACTGAGGCATGGCTGGATGATAGCTATGACAGTGGGAATAACTGAGACATGGCTGGATGATAGCTATAACAGTGGGAATAACTGAGACACGGCTGGATGATAGCTATGCCATAGTGGGAATAACTGAGACATGGCTGGATGATAGCTATGACAGTGGGAATAACTGAGACATTGCTGGATGATAGCTATGACAGTGGGAATAACTGAGACATGGCTGGATGATAGCTATGACAGTGGGAATAACTGAGACATTGCTGGATGACAGCTATGACAGTGGGAATAACTGAGACAGGCTGGATGATAGCTATGCCATAGTGGGAATAACTGAGACATGGCTGGATGATAGCTATGACAGTGGGAATAACTGAGACACGGCTGGATGATAGCTATGCCATAGTGGGAATAACTGAGACATGGCTGGATGATAGCTATGACAGTGGGAATAACTGAGACATTGCTGGATGATAGCTATGACAGTGGGAATAACTGAGACATGGCTGGATGATAGCTATGACAGTGGGAATAACAGACATGGCTGGATGATGACTATGACAGTGGGAATAACTGAGACACGGCTGGATGATGGCTATGACAGTGGGAATAACTGAGACACGGCTGGATGATAGCTATGCCATAGTGGGAATAACTGAGACATGGCTGGATGAGAGTTATGACAGTGGGAATAACAGACATGGCTGGATGATAGCTACGACAGTGGGAATAACTGAGACATGGCTGGATGATAGCTATGACTGGGCAGTTAATGTACAAGGTTACAGTCTGTTTAGAAAGGATTGTCGAAACCGGAGAGGGGGAGGGGTCTGCCTTTATGTAAAGTCCTGTCTAAAGCCCACAGTCCGTGAAGATATAAGTGAGGGACATGAACATGTGGAGTCACTATGGGTAGAGATACATGGAGCTAAAAACAATAATAAATTACTAATAGGAGTCTACTATAAACCACCTAATATACCAGAGTCCACAGAAAATCTACTACTAAACGAGATAGACGGCGGCAAATCATAATGAGGTGGTTATTATGGGGGAACTACCCAGATATAGACTGGGAAACTGAAACCTGTACATCTCATAAAGGAAACAGGTTCTTGGCAATAACCAAAGACAATTACCTCTCCCAACTGGTTCAGGACCCGACTAGAGGGACGGCCATACTGGACTTAGTATTAACCAATAGACCTGACAGAACAACAGACGTGCAGGTTGGGGGACACCTGGGAAATAGTGACCATAAAGTAATAACCTTCCAATTATCATTCAAAAGAGCGTTTCGTCAGGGAGAAACAAAAATACCAAACTTCAAAAAAGCAAAATTTAGCCAACTAAGAGAGGCCATAGGCCTAACTAACTGGGACAAAGTCTTTAAAAATAAAAAAACTGCTACAAAATGGGATATTTTTAAAAGCATACTAAAATCTAATTGTGAGAGGTACATACCGTATGGGAATAAAGGGTTAAGGAACAAGAAGAAACCAATGTGGATAAATGGAACTGTAAAGAAAGCAATAAATGACAAAAAGAAAGCATTTAAATCCCTAAAACAGGAGGGTGGCACGGAAGCACTGAAAAACTAAGGAAAGGAAAAAAATAGAACATGTAAAAAACAAATAAAAGCGGCCAAACTAGAGACCGAGAGATTAATTGAGAAAGAGAGTAAAACTAACCCTAAAATGTTCTTCAATTATATAAATAGAAAAAAGAATAAATCTGAAGGTGTGGGCCCTTTACAGAGTAATGAGGGGGGAGTCGCAGAGAGCGACGAGGAGAAAGCAAATCTGTTAAATATTTCTTTATCCATTGTATTTACTGAGGAAAATAAACTGTCAGATGAAATGTAGAATGTAAAAGTAAATTCCCCATTAAAAGTGTCCTGTCTGACCCAGGAAGAAGTACAGCGGCGTCTTAAAAAGATTAAAAATGACAAATCGCCAGGACCAGATGGCATACACCCCCGTATCCTAAGGGAATTAAGTAATGTCATAGCCAGACCCTTATTTCTGATATTTGCAGACTCTATACTGACAGGGAGTGTTTCACTGGATATTTGCATAGCAAATGTGTTGCCAATATTCAAAAAGGGTCCAAAAACAGAGCCTGGAAACTATAGGCCGGTAAATTTAACATCCGTGGTGGGTAAACTGTTTGAAGATTTTCTAAGACATGCTATCTTGGAGCACCTCAATGAAAATAAGAAAATAACATTATTCATTAGGGATCGGTCATGCCAAACTAATTTAATCAGTTTCTATGAGGAGGTAAGTTCTAGACTTGACAGCAGCGAATCAATGAATGTCGTATATCTGGACTTCTCCAAAGCATTTGACACTGTACCGCATAAAAGGTTAGTATAAAATGAGAATGCTCGGACTGGGATAAAACGTCTGTATGTGGGTAAGTAACTGGCTGAGGGATAGAAAACAGAGGGTGGTTATTAACGGTACATACTCAGATTGGGTCACTGTCACTAGTGGAGTACCTCAGGGGTCAGTATTGGGCCCTATTCTCTTCAATATATTTATTAATGATCTTGTAGAAGGCTTGCATAGTAAAGTGTAAATTTTTGCAGATGACACTAAACTGTGTAAAGTAATTGACACTGAAGAGGACAGTATACTGTGTATATATATATATACTACATAGGACATTATACTGTATATATACTACAGAGGACAGTATACTGTATATATACTACAGAGGACAGTATACTGTATATACTACAGAGGACAGTATACTGTATATATACTACAGAGGACAGTATACTGTATATACACTACAGAGGACAGTATACTGTATATATACTACAGAGGACAGTATACTGTATATACTACAGAGGACAGTATACTGTATATATACTACAGAGGACAGTATACTGTATATATACTACAGAGGACAGTATACTGTATATATATACTACAGAGGACAGTATACTGTATATATACTACAGAGGACAGTATACTGTATATATATACTACAGAGGACAGTATACTGTATATATACTACAGAGGACAGTATACTGTGTATATACTACAGAGGACAGTATACTGTATATATATACTACAGAGGACAGTATACTGTATATATATACTACATAGGACAGTATACTGTATATATATATACTACAGAGGACAGTATACTGTATATATACTACAGAGGACAGTATACTGTGTATATACTACAGAGGACAGTATACTGTGTATATACTACAGAGGACAGTATACTGTATATATATACACTGATGAGGACAGTATACTGTGTATATATACTACAGAGGACAGTATACAGCTACAGAGGGATCTGGATAGATTGGAGGCTTGGGCAGAGAAGTGGCAGATGAGGTTTAACACTGACAAATGTAAGGTTATGCACATGGGAAGGAATAATGCAAGTCACCCGTACATAAAATGGTAAAACACTGGGTAACACTGACATGGAAAAGGATCTAGGAATTTTAGTGAACAGCAAACTAAGCTGTAGAAACCAGTGTCAGGCAGCTGCTGCCAAGGCCAATAAGAAAAATAGGTTGCATTAAAAGGGGCATAGATGGCGGTGATGAGAACATAGTCCTACCACTTTACAAATCACTAGTCAGACCACACATGGAGTACTGTGTACAGTTCTGGGCTCCTGTGAACAAGGCAGACATAGCAGAGCTGGAGAGGGTCCAGAGGAGGGCAACTAAAGTAATAACTGGAATGGGGCAACTACAGTACCCTGAAAGATTATCAAAATTAGGGTTATTCACGTTAGAAAAAAGACGACTGAGGGGAGATCTAATTACTATGTATAAATATATCAGGGGTCAGTACAGAGACCTCTCCCATCATCCATTTATCCCCAGGACTGTGACGAGGGGACATCCTCTGCGTCTGGAGGAAAGAAGGTTTGTACACAAACATAGAAGAGGATTCTTTACGGTAAGAGCAGTGAGACTATGGAGCTCTCTGCCTGAGGAGGTGGTGATGGTGAGTACAATACAGGAATTCAGGAGGGGCCTGGATGTATTTCTGGAGTGTAATAATATTACAGGTTATAACTACTAGAGAGGGGTCGTTGATCCAGGGAGTTATTCTGATGCCTGATTGGAGTCGGGAAGGAATTTTTTCCCCCTTATGTGAGGAAAATTGGCTTCTACCTCACAGGGGTATTTTGCCTTCCTCTGGATCAACTTGCAGAATAACAGGCCGAACTGAATGGACGGAGGGCTTTTTTCGCCCTCATAAACTGTTACTATGTTTTTATGTTACAAGATCCCTTTAAGGTATAAGTATTACATTCACCGTGTCATCATAGTCCAACAACAAGTAAAGACCCAAACACAAACAACCCCCACCTCCAGCAAAAGGTCTGCTCAGCCATAATGTAGATTATTATTATTATTATTAATATTATTACAATATATGAGAAAAAAACATTGTTGTAACATTTTTATTCTCTTTCCGTTACAAACTTTGTTAAACTTATCCTTGTTTTTTATTCTTGCGGTGTCTCTAAGCTGTAAAACCAGTAAAGGTCCTGAGCACACATGCCCTATACAGTGACATTTTGAATCTCTCTATTAGAGCCGTAATATTTTTATACCGTGTAGTAAAAGATGCCGACACGATGTTTGTTTTCTGTAACACGACATTTATAAGCCTCATCTCAAGATATTGCTGTTTTTTTTATCTTTTTGTTTTTCAGGTTTTTTTTTTGCAATTTGTGATGCAAAGGAGAAATGACTGTGTAGGCAGCGAAGGCTCCTGCAGCATCAGAGAGGCGTCTGGTTGCAGGAGGCGTTGAGCAATGTATTATATATGTCGCCATTGAGACGTGCAAAATATCATAAAACTGCAATGCACCCGGACAGATTACAAACCAGACTCGGCTCAGACTAAGACGAGGAATATTGTCCAAAGATTTTAACTCAACGTTCCAAAATACAAAAATTCTTGTAATTTTTTTGTTTTTGTTTTTATAGTAGGTTACATTTTAACTTCTGTTCTAGTTACAGTATAAGCAGAAAGTCTGAAACACTAACTCATGTAGAGGAAAAATACACACAGTATATGACAAAAATGACTAAAGCATATTTTTTTAAGTTATTTTAAGGGGAGTTTGTCATTTGCAAATTCTTTTAAACCCAATCCAGCGTCGTCATACATTACCTTTTGTTGCAAAATCTGATACAATCCTGAGAAAGCCCACTGTGCAAATTAGGTTTTAAAGGGGTATTCCCATCGCATACAGTGAGGGCATATCGCTAGGATAGGCTCCTATTGTCTGATAGGTGCGGGTCCCACCTCTGGGGCTGTGGCTGGAGGACCCCTTGATTTCTGGGGTCTGTCCACCACCAAGCGCTGCTCCCATACTAGTGAATGGGAGCCCACCGCACACGCACGGCCCCTGCTTCCATTCTTTTCTATGGGGCAGACAGGAATTGCCGAGCCAGCGCTCGGCTATTTTTGACGGCCCCATTTAAATAAATGGAGGACGGCTGAGCATGCGCAGTGCTCCCTCCATTAATTTCCACGCTCCGTTCTCGTTGTAGGTGGGACCCGCGCCTATCAGATAATGGGGGTGGGATATGCCCTCACTGTATGTGATGGCAAAACCTCTTTAAGTGCACCGAGGGTGCACCATGGCTTCTCGGCTTCTCGGCACTCCAGCCCTATCGTCAGGGCCAGGCTTGCCCCACATCACTGCCCCTGAAGTCCTGAGCGTGTACCGATAATTGAAACTCTGTAAATGTAGGAATCAAAGCTGCATTTCCGGTGCGCAGAAGAAATGCAAATTCCAAGTAGAATAAAAATCACTTATATTAAAGATCTCTTTGAGTTGACAAATCCAGTCAAATACAAATGACAACTGTTCTGGGACTGATTTTGAGACACATTTGCGGTGTAAGTTTACAATTCTGCTGGTAACTATTGGAAACAGCCAGCAAGCTTGTCGCCAAACACGCCCCTAACAGCTCAGCTGAGCGCCTGAAACATATGAGAAAAGTAGGGTTTTTCCACATGAGATGACTGCATAACGTAATGTATGTACACAGTGACTGCACCAGCAGAATAGTGAGTGCAGCTCTGGAGTATAATACAGGATGTAACCCAGGATCAGTACAGGATAAGTAATGTATGTACACAGTGACTGCACCAGCAGAATAGTGAGTGCAGCTCTGGAGTATAATACAGGATGTAACTCAGGATCAGTACAGGATAAGTAATGTATGTACACAGAGACTGCACCAGCAGAATAGTGAGTGCAGCTCTGGAGTATAATACAGGATGTAACTCAGGATCAGTACAGGATAAGTAATGTATGTGCACAGTGACTGCACCAGCAGAATAGTGAGTGCAGCTCTGGAGTATAATACAGGATGTAACTCAGGATCAGTACAGGATAAGTAATGTATGTACACAGTGACTGCACCAGCAGAATAGTGAGTGCAGCTCTGGAGTATAATACAGGATAAGTACAGGATAAGTAATGTAATGTATGTACACAGTGACTGCACCAGCAGAATAGTGAGTGCAGCTCTGGAGTATAATACAGGATGTAACTCAGGATCAGTACAGGATAAGTAATGTATGTACACAGTGACTGCACCAGCAGAATAGTGAGTGCAGCTCTGGAGTATAATACAGGATGTAACTCAGGATCAGTACAGGATAAGTAATGTATGTACACAGTGACTGCACCAGCAGAATAGTGAGTGCAGCTCTGGAGTATAATACAGGATGTAACTCAGGATCAGTACAGGATAAGTAATGTATGTGCACAGTGACTGCACCAGCAGAATAGTGACTACAAGAGAATTTAGACTAGAACCTTCAGAATCACAGGTGCATATCCATGAAGCAAACATAATTACAAAAAACAAGATGGCTGCACACCATTATACATACAAACAACAGAGCCAAGAAAATAATGAGTGCAGCTCTGGAGTATAATACAGGATGTAACTCAGGATTAGTATAGGATAAGTAATGTAATGTATATACACAGTGACTGCACCAGCAGAATAGTGAGTGCAGCTCTGCACTATAATACAGGATGTAACTGTCACGGCTGTGTCATGGTCTGGTGGTAGTGGACGGTGACACTTTTGCCGTGCATGCTTTTTACCGGTGGCCATGTGTAATTTTTAGCATGTTTACACACTTCCCCTTTAAGGTTGTTGTCCATTCCCATCCTGGCAGTGGATGGTTAAAGTGTGAGCAAGGTGGAGCTTGGTGTGGGCTCTTATACGGTAGTACTTGGGCTTGGAGCCTGAGGTTAGTGGGACGTCAGCTTCTTGTGGAGCTGGAGTTATGCTGCCATCCTGAACCTTACCATCTGTCCAGTTTGGGGGCCACCTTGTTGGACATAGATTGTCATCTCTTATGTATCCTCCATGTTCTCTACCTTACCTGTGTTGATGTTTGGTGTGGGTTTATGTTCAGGGTGTGGTGTACGTCTTGTTGTTAGTTTCATGTCTGGTCTTTTGGTGTTGTTCGTCCAGCATGTATGCAAGGCATTTCCCTGTGTGTTGTGCAACCAGTGAGGGGGCTCCTGGGTTCCACGGAGGGGGAACCGCGTTGACCACCTGCCTGTGGAAGTGGGCTTCAGGGTTTCCCAGAGGGGGAACCACTAGTCAGTAGCAGTTGTTGTTTCATCTAGTTGTTGTGGCAGGTGTACTGTTGTTCAAGTGTGTGTTGTTTGCCCTGGGTGCTTACCTGCCTATCTGGTTTATGCTACTGTCTGCTCATTTCATGTTGCTAGGCCTGCTGGAGACTCTGGTTCATCCGTGTCGTGGATGAACAGGTCGTCTCCTAGCCTGACATTATTACCAGGGATCTCTAGGGTTAGTATGGGTATGAGCCCTCCCACCATTAGGGTTCGCTCATACAGTAAGGAGGTCAGGGCTAGGATTTAGGGATGTGTTAGAAGGTGACCTGCTCCCTTTATTCCTGTTTCTAGGCCTAGTGACATATCCGCCTACATTGTACGGTGTTTAGTTTCCCCCCACTCCCCACCGTGACAGTAACTCAGGATCAGTACATGATCAGTAATGTAATGTATCTACACAGTGACTGTACCAGCAGAATAGTGAGTGCAGCTCTGGGATATAATACAGGATGTAACTCAGGATCAGTACAGGATAAGTAATGTAATGTATGTACACAATGACTGCACCAGCAGAATAGTGAGTGCAGCTCTGGAGTATAGTACAGGATGAAACTCAGGATCAGTACAGGATACAGTAAGTAATGTATGTACACTGTGTAGATCATGAGACGGTTTCTGGAGTTGCACATACGGTTAAATATGCAGATGTTGCTGTTTGTTTTTTAGTTTTCTTTCCAATATGATCATTCTCCAATTTCTTCTCCTTCAATGAAACAGAATTTTTTATTATAAGCACACAGGCCTGTGCAGGGATTGTCGTAGCTACATGTCGGCAAAAGCTGCTTTCTTCAATAAAGGCTCCAGCATAAGTGTAAGATCTTCTCATTAATTTCTTTACATTTCGTGGAGTCTGCATCTTATTTATTTATAAGGCATCTCGTCCAAAATACAAGCAGGTATTTACCTGATGAAGTCATTATGCGGCTTCACTTACTCTAATGTCTGGGAAAAAGTCTCGCCTTTGGCTAGGCAGGTTTAGATGCAATAGCAATGCTGCCATCTGCTGGTGATAATTAGATAAGCACATTCTTTCTGTGTCTAAAAATATATAGGAGTGGACTGCAACCTGTGGTTCTGTATCTGTTGGGAACTACAACTTCCAGCATGACCTGACATATTTTAGTAGCATTAATTAACCAAGGAATTTGGAGGGGGGGGGGGGGGGAATGGTACAACCCTCTCCTGTGATCTGCCACAGTCACTGTTAGGTTTGTGTTAGGTGCTTTCTGGTTCCCATTATGGCACCCTTTATTATTTAAGTGCAAATGCACAGGGTCCCCATAAATGTTCTGCCCACTCCCTCATAGAACCACTAAATATATGGCCTGTGATTGCTAGACATACAGTAATAGCTCAAGTGCCAGTACCAATTGTCTGTATGGGCTCCATATATTTCTGATATTGGAGTTATTCACTTGGATTTCAATGTCTCTGAATTTCAATATCTTTCCTAAAAACCCCAAATTAAACAGATTAGCTTTCCTTTCAATCAAGTAAAAGCACTAAGCCCATGTGTCTCCCAGAAAAGCTGAGCAGTATTGGCTGGTCTACGATTCTCCTCATGCATACTTGGTCTCCCTAATGAGAAATAGTAACCCGAAGAATACCCCCCAAGGCCACTCAGCTAATTGGGACAATTATTTCTTGAGATACCTAGTACTCTTGTCCCTTTGGAAGAAGAATTGGGTTGCATGTTTAATTCACAGAAGTGTCGTACTGGGTCACTTATTAGTCTTGTCCTTTTGGAAGGATTGCATGTCTTATTTCCAATAGAGTATTATGTGTCGGTCTTTGTCTCTAGTCTTTTAGACTCTACCTCTTGTCTACCAGAGACTGTAATATACATATTTTAAGAGCATCTGGCAGTGGACATTGGAATGCAAGCTACTTCATATGTATCGGTATTGATTTCTCTAAATACTATGCAGTGAGCTCCCCCTAGTGGCTGGTGAAAAATCTCAAGGTTTCAAATGTCTCTGTTGCCAAATGTAAAATCCAGCTTTTTTGTTACGATCTAATATCAGACAATAATCTGCTCTCTTCTTCCACATCTAAAAACATTTATGACCACCAAGCATGAAGGACGCTGGTTGGTCCCAGAACTGCTAATTTTGGTGCCATCACCCATTATCAGGCTGTATAGAGATAGTAAACTGTGCAATGCAGGTGATTGCAACTATTATACTGTAAGAGCCTGAAGAAGGCTCTGACCTGGCCCCATAACTCGTAGCAATTGTTGTACTGGGGAAGTTTCTTTGGATTCTCCTTCACAATCTCCTCGTTAATGGTGCAGGTGAAACCCATTGAAGTGCAGTAAGTAGAATGTATTCCGTCTCTTTTACAGTGTCATAAAACCAAACGTGAAGCGCAATTGCTGGAGGCAACTTTTTACCAATGCTCACTTATCACAAAATCAATCGCTGTGTAATGTCGCTTTCTGCGTTCGCTCGTGGAACTGAAGACTCGCTAGAATATGCGGCATCCAGGAAATATTTCACATTCTGCAGTATATGGAAAAATGTCCATGACTTGAGATGCAACTATTTGCTGTAGCTTAAAAATTGGAACAAAAGTGACTTTCAAAAAGTGGCATGGTATGATGGGACGTGACATGATGTGGGCAGGGTGTGACATGATGTGGTGGGTTGTGGCATGGTTTAGCTGGCTATGGCATGGTTTTGTGTGGCAAGGCATGTCATCGTGTGGTGGGGTATGGTATGGTATAGTATGGTGGGTCTGGTTGTGGGATAAGGCATGGCATGGTGTTATCAGGCAGGGTATGGCATGGTATGGTGGGGTATGGTATGGTATGATGGGTCTGGTTGTGGGATATGGCATGGTGTGATGAGGCAGAGTATGGCATGGTGTGTGGTGGGGTTTGGAGTGACATGCTGTGGTGGGGCATGGCATTGTTTAGCAGGGTGTTGTGGGGCAGGACATGGTGTAATAGGGCAGGTTATGGTGTGATGGGGCAAAACAGGACGTGTCATGGTGTGGTGAGGCAGATGTGGCATGGTGTGATAGGAAGGGGCAGGGTTGGTCATGGTGTGGTGGCGACAGTGCATGTCATGATGTTTTGGGAAGGTCTGGCATGATGTGGTTGGGGTGAGGCGGTTGGTGGTTGTAGATTTTCAAAGGGGTTATCTCATTTGGGCAATTTCTACTTGTTAGGAGGATCTCTTGACAATATCACAAACTGTCTACCGATAACCTCAGGGATCAGGTGTAATCTGCAGTAGTAAGTGATCAGTTTTCATGCACTGCCACCACTGGAGAAATGAAGTATTACACTATGATGACCTGATGGTTCACTCCTACAAGGGTTAATGTACGCTGTGCTTGCACTTCCATTGATCACAATAGTTAATGTGACTTTATTATACACTCTGTATTCCAAAAGAGTGTATATGGATAGGAATTAGTTAATGCGTAGTCCTTAGTGATTAATGCCAGTTAGTGGGCTGACCCCGCTTCCCTGGTTAGTGAGTTTCTGGCAAGTAGGCCAAGAGCAAAGATATGTGTGATACCTCATTTTGTTTTAAACAGAAAATCAGTAGCTGCATCAGAAACTGTCCAGGGAAACACCATCCCTGTGAATGTAAAGCTGGCAGAAAAGCAACAGTGCTAAGAACCAACCTCTGAGGGAGAGAAGGATGGACTTTTTACAGATGGTTAAGGACCATTGAGAAGGGGCAGTGCGTGGACAAAAATGCCAGTGAAAGATAACACACGTTTATGGCTATAGACTTCACTGCACATGGTTTGAGGTCTTTGATTCTGGCACCCTTTCAAACCGTTGAGACAGACGTGCCTTCTGTTCTAGGACTGCATTCTGCAGTTGGGCATTGCAGACAAAAATTAAGAGAACTTGAATGACCTTGGTCAATTGGGAAGATTGCCTGTTTCTATAGAAAGGGACTCGGAGAGGACCACCATAGTAGCCACCAACCTTTGGGAAAAGTCTTCCCTGTGATATACCTGACAACTGTGCCTACTCCCCGTGCTTGCACAGTTCTACTCATTAATTCCATTAAAGAGACTATCTACTGTAACTAAGCTGGCCTAGTCACTACCTCCCTCATCCATCGGCCCCTCCACTGTGCCCCTTGCTTACACCCTGTTACCCACCCATCCAACATAAAGGGCACCCCAGCCACCACCAGGCTGAAGCCTCTCAAGCAGTGGGTCTGTCCTGAGGGGGAGAAGGGTTGTGGCCCTCCATTCACTACCTGCACAGCCCAGGGAGACCTGGAACAGGATTAGCCATCCTGTGGGCTACCACCAAGGTCATTGCCGCCACCACCACTCTCATCTCCCCTTTCTACCATGCATCTTCTCAGCGGGCCAGCACACTGCAACAAAACTACCGTGGGATGCACCCCTTCCTGCACTGTGATTTACCGTACTATTAGGTCATTCCCATGGACAGACATACTGACCTACACGACAACCCGCTGTAATGGATGGGATCGGGGATAACTCTTATCCCAAAGCGTCTAATTCCTTAGACGCTGTTGTCATTTCCGACCTCGTCATCTGAGTGTTTAGAGGAAAGGGGCTCCCTCTGTCACTCCATTGGCCCCCTGCAACACAATCATACTGATGGGTTTTCATGGCAGCTGAGGGCCTAACAAAGTCCTTCATGAGTCATGACCACAATGTGTATGTGCCTATTAGGCCCCAAAAGGTTGCCTGTCAGTAAAGTGCTGACAAGCAATAATACTCTGCAGTACAGTCATATTGTAGTGTATGATATGAGCAATTAGAGGAACGCTTGTTCACACACAATAGTGGGATGTTAAAAAAAAATCGAAATTCCAAGTTAAAAATTCTCCCTTTTTTAAATAAATTCAGTTTTTATTGAATAAAAATAAATAAAAAACATAAATAATTAAATGCAACCCATATATGCCTGATATTTTCAATGATTTATTCACTCTTCTCAATGAATAACATAAAAACTTGTTATTTATTGTTCGACTCATTTCACAAAAAATATAATAAACAGTGATAAAAAAAAAAAGCTTCTCCAAAATGGTACCAATAAAAACGATATGGAATGTGAAAACACAAAAATAAATTATTTGTGCTAAAATAGAAAAACATAAACAAAACTTTATAAATTTGGTATTTTTATGTCATTTATACTGGGATAAAAAGTAGTGGAATTGCAGTTTTTTCCAATAATAATAAAAGCAAGGCTACTTTCACATCTGCGTTTTCATATCCGCTATTAAGATCCGTCATAGGATTTCAATAGCGGAAGAAAACGTTTCAGTTTTGTCCCCATTCATTGTCAATGGGGACAAAACTGAACTGAACGAAACGGAGAGCACCAAAATATATTCCGTTCTGTTTGGTTGCGCTCCCATCGCGGACAGAATAACGATGCAAGCAGCGTTTTTCTGTCTACGGTGTGGTGCAGAGCAAAACGGATCCATCCTGACACACAATGTAAGTCAATGGGGACGGATCCGTTGTCTCTGACACAATTGAAAACGGATCCATCCCCCATTGACTTTCAATGGTGTTCATGATGGATCCGTCACGGCTATAAAGACATAATACAACCAGATCGGTTCATGACGGATGAATGCGGTTGTATTATGGTAACAGAAGCATTTTTGCAGATCCATGACAGATCCACAAAAAACGCTAATGTGAAAGTAGCCTAATACAATAGCCCAAAGAGAGCTGCCACGCTACATTTTCTGTGCTGCTTTTTTGTAGGCTCTTTTTTCTAGCTTTTTGTGATGTTTTTGCCAAATAGTCAAATAGTTTATTGCAGCCTATGCTTCTATTATGTTTTTTTTGTTTTTTGTTTAGCATTTTGGCAAGCGATGCATTTTTCTATAGGAAAGTATCGATCCCCTCTAATGTCACTTCTTTTTTAGGTCAGAGTGAAAAACTACATTGGTAAAAATATACACAACACACAATGCCACTTGCACTTTTTCAAGTAAGGCAGAAAAAAACTATGAAAGTCTATGAGACCAAAACAGCATGCTACAATTTCAAAAAATGCCAATGCCAAAAAAAGTTTCAAAACATTTCAATATCTGGAGCTGGCATTTTATAAATGCAGAACAAAAAATTTAAAAAATGCACTAAAAAACACAAAACTCTTAAATATCATCAGGAAAGGATGAGTGACAGCAACTTTAAAAGGGTTTTCCTGGGGAATATATATACACTCACCTAAAGAATTATTAGTGCCCCCATACTAATACGGTGTTGGACCCCCTTTTGCCTTCAGAACTGCCTTAATTCTACGTGGCATTGATTCCACAAGGTGCTGATAGCATTCTTTAGAAATGTTGGCCCATATTGATAGGATAGCATCTTGCAGTTGATGGAGATTTGAGGGATGCACATCCAGGGCACGAAGCTCCCGTTCCACCACATCCCAAAGATGCTCTATTGGGTTGAGATCTGGTGACTGTGGGGCCAGTTTAGTACAGTGAACTCATTGTCATGTTCAAGAAACCAATGTGAAATGATTGGAGCTTTGTGACATGGTGCATTATCCTGCTGGAAGTAGCCATCAGAGGATGGATACATGTTCTCATTCTGTTTATGCCAAATTCGGACTCTACCATTTGAATGTCTCAACAGAAATCGAGACTCATCAGACCAGGCAACATTTTCCAGTCTTCAACAGTCCAATTTTGGTGAGCTTGTGCAAATTGTGGCCTCTTTTTCCTATTTGTAGTGGAGATGAGTGGTACCCGGTGGGGTCTTCTGCTGTTGTAGCCCATCCGCCTCAAGGTTGTGCGTGTTGTGGCTTCACAAATGCTTTGCTGCAGACCTCGGTTGTAACGAGTGGTTATTTCAGTCAACGTTTCTCTTCTATCAGCTTGAATCAGTCGGCCCATTCTCCTCTGACCTCTAGCATCCACAAGGCATTTTTGCCCACAGGACTGCCGCATACTGGATGTTTTTCCTTTTCACACCATTCTTTGTAAACCCTAGATATTGGTTGTGCGTGTAAATCCCAGTAACTGAGCAGATTGTGAAATACTCAGACCGGCCCGTCTGGCACCAACAACCATGCCACGCTCAAAATTGCTTAAATCACCTTTCTTTCCCATTCTGACATTCAGTTTGGAGTTCAGGAGATTGTCTTGACCAGGAGCACCCCCCTAAATGCATTGAAGCAACTGCCATGTGATTGGTTGAGTAGATAATTGCATTAATGAGAAATAGAACAGGTGTTCCTAATAATTCTTTAGGTGAGTGTATATATATATATTATATATATATATATATATTTTAATGGGGCAGAATGGGTTAAATGGGATGTCCAGGATTACAAAAACATGACTGCTTTCTTACAACAACAGCACCAGACCTGTCCACAGGTTGAGTTCGATATTGATTTTAATAGAGCTGAGCTGCAATACCACACACAGGGGTTAGTGCTGTTTTTGGAAGAAAGCAGCCAGCGTTTTCTAATCTTGGACAACCTTTTTTTAAAACAGGTAATCACTACTCACCTGATGGGTCTGATGCCGATCTGATGCTGCTCCGATCCTTGATATTCTCACTTCCTGATCCAGGAAATAGTCCAGGATGCCCAATCACTGTCTGCAACTGTGACCCATCTAAGCTAATGATTGGCTGACCGTACAGTTCCAAGCCATCTTTTTTGTGTCAAGCCCAGGACTGGGGAGTGAAGAACCTAGGGTACCGGAGCAGAATCATCAGCACTGGGAAATTGGTGACGTGAGCAATGTTGTTGTTTTTTTTTTTTTTTTCAATCCATTCTACCCCATCATTTTAAGTATTCCCCTGGAAAACTCCTTTAAAAATGTACCTCATGCCAGCAAAAACAAGCAAACATTATGGCTTTCAAAATGCAGGGATGAAAAAGCAAATAAATAAATGACTAACTAAATAAAATCACTGTAATCCAAATAAAACAGCTCCTCCACAGGAGAAATGGAGCATTACAACCGGCCTATCTAAATCAATGAACTATCTATATAGAGCAGGACAGGACAGGTTCTACAAAGAAGCTGTCACTGCGCAGTGTGGTAAATACACTCCACACTGAAGACAGAAGAGAAGGGAAAAGGTATTAGGCCTGCAATCTAGGGAAATGGTCACACCTAGTGAGTCCCTACGCCGAGCCCTGACTGCTATCAGTATGAACAGACCTTGGTGGTAGGAATGTTCATACGCAGGAACCTAAGCCCAATCTCACCCTAACAGGGCCCTGCAGATAGTGTCAGGACACGGATGGCCTTTTCCTTCCCAGATGAAGGAATAGGAGACCCCCTTAGGCCTAATATCAGCAGGTAGGGGAAAAACAAAGAAGATAAACTTAACTTCCAGAAGTATGCGGACGAGCAGGAACTCAGAGAGAACCAACACCAGGACTTCCACAAACAAAGAGCTCCTTGTCACTAGACCTTTCTAAGAAGTAGGGACTGTAGGGATGACCCCTTATAGCACTGCAATCAGTACATTCCAGTTGCCGGGTTTAACGGCTGTATGCATACAGTAAGGGACTAACAATGGACCCCAGAGGTGTCCAATAATAATGAGTTTACTTATGGCTGTATATTTAATGGACCCGGGGCTGTTTGACCATATATGGTAATGGGCACTGATGACATCACAGGGATACCCCATAGAGGCGATCAGCTGTGATCAAGCCATGTAAGGGAGTGAACTACAGATATCAGGGTTTATCTCTGATCTCCACCATTGCAGATGGATTGCAGCTACTGTATAGTAGCCCATGATCACTATGTGATCGACAGTGACCCTGCCCATTACAGACATTTTAGTCATGGCCCGAGGCGGGGGCCACTTGGAGGAACGTGAAGCATCTTCAGTATTAAGTCCCCTGATGACTTCCATTTATCACTACTGATTATTTTTCATATTCCTATTGGCACAAATGTAATATAAAAATACTTATTTTCCAAGATAATTTTTCCGAGCTCCAGACTTTCGGTATTTTGGGAATATACTTCAATGAAATTATTTTTTAATTATTGTAGTGATTCAGAAAGAAGAAGAAGAAATCACATTTGTGCAGGAGAAGTCTCTGTATTGAGGTGGATTCCCCCTGGAGCGAAGTTATTGGTGTGCGAGCTTATTAACAGTAATTATCTCCCTCCACAACCTAAAAAGATAACATGGCAGCGCGGCCCGCGAAGAGGTGGACGATTGATTCTCACGCAGAAATGTATCCCAATAGGTTAAAAAGGTTTTCGACTTTAGTTACAAAGCTTTTATCATTTAACAAGTTCTAAGACTTTCAAGTACCCTTTGCATTACCATTTCTTATCATTTTCAAGATCCATGCTTGCTGTCAGTGAATGGGAACACTCTGGTTTGCATTCACAGATGGGAGGGGGCAGGCTGTTCTCTTCCAGAATACTGTGTGTCATCTGCCCCTGTACTTTTTCTCCCTGTTTTAGGTGTGGTTGACCTGGTGCATCATGTCTGGCATGAGCAGGCCACGAGGTAGAATGGAACAATTGGCACCCAGTAGTGAGCGAAACTGAAAGCCTTTGTCGTCATCATGATGTCACTAACCTGCGCTGTGCATCATTACATCAGCCATGGTCCACATTGGGTGTTGGGTAAAGTCCTGGCCTGATCTGCTCTACGTGGACTTCCTGGGACCTCCTCCCTCCTCTACGGTGCTCCCTCCTTTGCGGTGCTCCCTCCTCTGCGGTGCTCCTTCCTCTCCGGTGCTCCCTCCTCTCTGGTGCTCCCTCCTCCATGGGGTTTCTTCCTCTCCAGTACTCCTTCTTCTCTGGGGCTCCCTCCTCTGCGGTGCTCCCTCCTCCGCGATGCTCCTTCTTCTACGGTGCTCCCTCCTCTGTGGTGCTTCCTCCGCTGCAGTGCTCCCTCCTCCGCGGTGCTCCTTCCTTTACGGTGCTCCCTCCTCTGTGGTGCTCCTTCCTCTACAGTGCTCCCTTCTCTGTGGTGCTCCCTCCTCCGCTGTGATCCTTCCTCTACGATGCTCCCTCCTCTGTGGTGCTCCTTCCTCTACAGTGCTCCCTTCTCTGTGGTGCTCCCTCCTCTGCGGTGCTTCTTCCTCTATAGTGGTCCCTACTCTGTGGTGCTCCCTCCTCTGTGGTTTTTCTTTTTCTGCGGTGTTCTCTTCTCTGCGGTGCTCTTCCTCTGCTGTGCTCCCTCCTCTGTGGTGCTCCCTCCTCCGTGGTGCTCCCTCCTCTGTGGTGCTCCCTCCTTTGTGGTGCTTCTTCCTCTGCGGTGCTCTCTCCTCTGCTGTGCTCCCTCCTCTGTGGTGCTCCTCCTCCGCGGTGCTCCTCCTCTGTGGTGCTCCCTCCTTTGTGATGCTTCTTCCTCTGCAGTGCTCTCCTCTGCTGTGCTCCCTCCTCTGTGTTGCGCTCCTCTGTGCTCCCTCCTCTGCGGTCCCAGGGAGTCCATGTAAAGCAGGGGTACATGCAGTGAGCTGTAGAGCTGGGCTCATAAATCGGACCATGACCAAATTACAGTAGGATGGTTTGCTCCAAAAGGTAGAAGTTTGCCCTGTATTGACCCACGGAGCGCAAGTAGGTTCCACTCTGCATTATTAGGCACATGGGGAAGCCAAGGGATGAGGATGTAACCCCCAACCCATGCAATAGTTATGCTATGGACAGTTTTATAACAAGAGTATCTCCATTCACCAAGCATCTTGTCAATGATGAGGAATTAAAACTGAAAGTCTATTAGAAAGTTGGAGAACTTTTCATTTATACACTGATTAATCTTCCTTTCTATAAAACTGGAAGACTCCTTTAAGGAATCGAGATTCGGCCTTTGCTTCCCTTGCACATGGCAGAACCTCTGGAAAGCGCTTCGGTTTGCATCTTTGCAGGTCACGCTGCGAGGCTGGGCAGTAAACCAAGCAGTTTATCTAACAAGTGTTTCAAAGGTTTCTCAAGCATTCCAAACCTCATTTATCAAGTGCCGCACTAAATTTGCTGCCGCCATTGTCTGCCAGAACATTTAGCCCTGCAAAACCAGATGCAGCTGCATTTAAATGTATTAAATTGTCACAGATCGGCAAACAGTGAAGGTTTCTATCTGGGCCAGAATTATTTTTGGATTTTAATTATTAGCATAAGACTAGGTTCACATAGCACTCAGTGTGTGTGGAAGGATGTAAGAGCAGAAGGGGGTGAGAGAAGGCACCATTGCTGGAGTGGGAAAGGCAATCCAGGCTAAATAAGTACCATCCATAGCACCCATAGCCCTGTTATAGTGCCAGCCACATCATAATGCCAACCACAAACCCCTCCCAAGAACTCCTATAGAAGCCCTTTAACATCTCTAAACACAGAACCTTCATAACAGTGCCAGCCACTGTGCCCAATAACAGTCACATGACAGTGCCAGTCACAAGTCCTTCATAACAACTCCAGCCACAGTGCTCCCATAACAGTGCCAGCCACAGTGCTCCCATAACAGTACCAACCACAGTGCTCCCATAACACTGCCAGCCACAGTGCTCCCATAACAACTCCAGCCACAGTGCTCCCATAACAGTGCCAGCCACAGTGCTCCCATAACAGTGCCAACCACAGTGCTCCCATAACAACTCCAGCCACAGTGCTCCCATAACAGTGCCAGCCACAGTGCTCCCATAACAGTGCCAACCACAGTGCTCCAATAACACTGCCAGCCACAGTGCTCCCATAACAATGCCAGCCACAGTGCTCCCATAACAACGCCAGCCACAGTGCTCCCATAACAGTGCCAGCCACAGTGCTCCCATAACAATGCCAGCCACAGTGCTCCCATAACAACTCCAGCCACAGTGCTCCCATAACAGTGCCAACCACAGTGCTCCCATAACAATGCCAGCCACAGTGCTCCCATAACAATGCCAGCCACAGTGCTCCCATAACAACTCCAGCCACAGTGCTCCCATAACAGTGCCAGCCACAGTGCTCCCATAACAATGCCAGCCACAGTGCTCCCATAACAGTGCCAGCCACAGTGCTCCCATAACAATGCCAACCACAGTGCTCCCATAACAATGCCAACCACAGTGCTCCCATAACAATCCCAACCACATTACTCCCATAACAGTGCCAGCCACAGTGCTCCCATAACAGCGCCAGCCACAGTGCTCCCATAACAATGCCAGCCACAGTGCTCCCATAACACTGCCAGCCACAGTGCTCCCATAACAACTTCAGCCACAGTGCTCCCATAACAGTGCCAGCCACAGTGCTCCCATAACAGTACCAACCACAGTGCTCCCATAACAATGCCAGCCACAGTGCTCCCATAATAACTCCAGCCACAGTGCTCCATAACAGTGCCAACCACAGTGTTCCCATAACAACGCAAGCCACAGTGCTCCCATAACAACTCCAGCCACAGTGCTCCCATAACAATGCCAGCCACAGTGCTTCCATAACAACTCCAGCCACAGTGCTCCATAACAACTTCAGCCACAGTGCTCCCATAACAGTGCCAGCCACAGTGCTCCCATAACAGTACCAACCACAGTGCTCCCATAACAATGCCAGCCACAGTGCTCCCATAATAACTCCAGCCACAGTGCTCCCATAACAGTGCCAACCACAGTGTTCCCATAACAACGCCAGCCACAGTGCTCCCATAACAACTCCAGCCACAGTGCTCCCATAACACTGCCAGCCACAGTGCTCCCATAACAGTGCCAACCACAGTGCTCCCATAACAATGCCAACCACAGTGCTCCCATAACAATCCCAACCACATTACTCCCATAACAGTGCCAGCCACAGTGCTCCCATAACAACTCCAGCCACAGTGCTTCCATAACAATGCCAGCCACAGTGCTCCCATAACAACAACCACAGTGCTCCCATAACAGTGCCAGCCACAGTGCTCCCATAACAGTACCAACCACAGTGCTCCCATAACACTGCCAACCACAGTGCTCCCATAACAATGCCAGCCACAGTGCTCCCATAATAACTCCAGCCACAGTGCTCCCATAACAGTGCCAACCACAGTGTTCCCATAACAACGCCAGCCACAGTGCTCCCATAACAACTCCAGCCACAGTGCTCCATAACAATGCCAGCCACAGTGCTCCCATAACAACTCCAGCCACAATGCTCCCATAACAACTCCAGCCACAGTGCTCCCATAACAACTCCAGCCACAGTGCTCCCATAACAGTGCCAGCCACAGTGCTCCCATAACAGTGCCAGCCACAGTGCTCCCATAACAATGCCAACCACAGTGCTCCCATAACAATCCCAACCACAGTACTCCCATAACAGTGCCAGCCACAGTGCTCCCATAACACTGCCAGCCACAGTGCTCCCATAACAACTCCAGCCACAGTGCTCCCATAACAGTGCAGCCACAGTGCTCCCATAACAATGCCAACCACAGTGCTCCCATAACAGTACCAACCACAGTGCTCCCATAACAGTGCCAACCACAGTGCTCCCATAACAATGCCAGCCACAGTGCTCCCATAACAACTCCAGCCACAGTGCTCCATAACAGTGCCAACCACAGTGTTCCAAAACGCCAGCCACAGTGCTCCCATAACAACTCCAGCCACAGTGCCATAACAGTGGCACAGTGCTCCCATAACAA
>NC_053395.1:6530661-6692078 GCF_905171765.1 Bufo bufo | reverse complement strand
AGTTGCCAAACATGTCAGCCAATTTCATAGGCACAAATCTGCTGACAGAGGCCCTTTAATAACATGGGTATAATGCACTGCAATGCTTTTTAGTAGAAAAAAAAGTGCAGTTGCTCGTCGTTTATGAGCTGTAGAATCTTGGGTTTAAAAAATGCAGGCTGTCTGTTCATATACATAGTAAATGAGTTGCTTTTTCTTGTGGGGGGGGTTGTAATTCAGAACTAGCTGCTAGCAGCAACTGTACTAAAGCACACAACTGGGTGACCAGTCCCTCAGTCCCTAAAAGCTTTCCCTAATGGTTTCCCCGACCAAACTCTCTAAACTGTACCCTTTATACCCCCCTATTCTCTTTTTATAGTGTCCTTAGCACAGCTAGATTACTGGCTTGTGTCTGTAATAGCTTTTCATTAGACACTGACACATAACATCCTTCCAGGTCAGAAGCTGGACACAGAATGGTGATTATTCTGTCTCAGAATAGGGAGCTGCCTGCCCACTGCCCCGATTGGCTGAACCAGGTTGTCTGTCAGCCTTTAAGCACATTAACCCTTCCCCTTCTTCCTCTCAGTGTCATGTGATCCACCATTTTCTTTTTTTTTCATGGTTTTCCTCACCAATATTCCCAATAAAATGGCTCTTGGCTTGAGGAAGGATCTTCCTTTATCGCATCTGAAATTAAAAATCTTAGAGTGGTTTCTCTAAGTTATTATATTTAAAGGAGTCTTCCTGTCCTTTTATATTGATGGCCGGTCACTAGGATTGTGTAGTGGATGGAGCTGGAAACCACTTACTTCAGTGGAGTCTTTGTGTGTGGGACAAATCAGAATTCCTCTCAAACGAATGAGGGGAATAGAGAATAAAAGAAAAAAGGGGCGCACAATAGGATAGTATGTATATACAGATAAAATATCGTGAGAATTGTGAAGGCTCACCTTTTTGAGTTGTGCGAAAATAGGCACAACTCTATTGAAGGCTTGTAGTGATGAGACTGATCTTCCAGAACTGCAGCCGCAGATTGTGTATTCTTTTTGATGGGATGTCCAGTCCCCCAAAAGGAAAAGTGGCAATAAAAGGTAATTCTATGAAACCTGATGAAGGGGAAGCTTCGCTCCCCGAAACGCGTTGTTTCCATTAAAGAAGAATACTTATACCATTGAGACCGTTTCCATTGTGGACTTGCGCCGAAGCACAACCTCCCTTTTATTGCCACTTACTTCAGTGGAGGCAGTGCTAGCTGCGTCCAATTAAATGCGGTAGATGGAACTGCTGCAGAACAGCTGATCGGGGGTGTCAGACCTTGTCACGGATGGTGTTGCAGAAAACTGGAAGTTATAAATAAACATCCGACTGACTTGATCCCAAACTAAGGAACATATGTGTGAGCCCTATTAAACCCCTAGAGCTCTCCCTGACTGCTTTGCCCATGCAAAGATCTTTATGATAGAAAATTGCATGCCCTCGTACCTAGACTGAGTGACACCTGAAAACCCTATAATAGTGAGGGGACACGAGCACCGGCTCCCTGCACTTAATACGGAGGGAGTCAGGGTCACCTAGAATCAAGCCAGCACGGAAACACAAATAAAGGAAAAGACTTATCTGAGGAACCAGCAGTTGCAGCCTCTCGCAGTGAACATAATCCAGGAAGTAGTATAAACCGCAAAGTGAGGCAGTATGGGAGGGAATATAAAGGGAGGCAATCAGTGTAAATAGATGACAGCTGGGAGAAGGAAAAGAGATGACAAAGTGAAACCAAAACAAAGAACATCATGCAAGAGGTACAGAAGAACGTCTGCCACAGCTTCTCAGAGAGCTGGCAGTGACAGTACCCCTCCCTCTACGAGTGGACTCCGGACACTCAGAGCCCACCTTCTCAGGATGGGACCTATGGAAAGCCCTGATAAGACGAGTGGCCTTTATGTCCGCCACTGGGACCCACATCCTCTACTCAGGACCATAACCCTCCCAATGAACGAGGTACTGGAGAGAACCGCGGATAATGCGAGAATCCACAATCCTAGAGACCTGAAATTCAAGATTACCATCAACAACAATCGGAGGAGGAGGCAAAGAGGAGGGTAAAGTGGGTTGGACATACGATTTTAATAGGGACCTGTGAAAAACATTATGGATCTTCCAAGTAGGAGGAAGATCAAGACGGAAGACAACGGGATTGATGACGGAAAAGATCTTGTAAGGCCCAATAAACTTGGGCCAACTTCCAGGAGGGAACCTTCAGTTTGATATTATTTGTAGACAACCACACCAAATCACCCACATTCAGGTCTGGACCAGGCACACGTCTCTTATCCGCCACACGCTTATATCTCTCACTCATCCTCTTCAGATTACCCTGAATCTTTTGCCAGATAAATGACAAAGATGAGGAAAATCTCTCCTCATCAGGTAAACCAGAAGACCCCTCTCCAGAGAATGTCCCAAACTGTGGATAAAACCCATATGCACCAAAAAATGGTGACTTATCCGAGGACTCCTGGCTACGGTTATTTAAAGCAAACTCAGCAAGGGACAAAAATGAACACCAATCCTGATTCACTGCCACAAAACAGCGCAGATATGTCTCCAGATTCTGATTGACGCGTTCGGTCTGGCCATTCGACTGCGGGTGAAAAGCAGAAGAGAACAACAACGAACCCCCAAGCGAGAACAGAAGGCTTTCCAGAATCTGGAAACAAACTGTGTGCCCCTATCAGAAACTATGTCTGAAGGAATGCCATGCAATTTGACAATATGATCAACAAATGCTTGCGCCAGCGTCTTAGCATTAGGTAACCCAGGAAAGGGAATGAAATGCGCCATTTTGCTTAAACGGTCCACTACTACCAGAATCACAGTCTTCCCCGAGGAACGAGGCAGGTCCGTAATGAAGTCCATGGACAGATGCGTCCAAGGACGGGAAGGAATGGGTAACGGGGAGGAGAGAACCCGATGGCCGTGAATGAGGGACCTTGGCACGAGCGCAGGTCTCGCAGGCTGCCACAAAACCCTCAACCGTCTTATGAAGAGCCGGCCACCAGAATCTCTGAGCAATGAGATCCACTGTGGCTCTACTCCCCGGGTGCCCAGCAAGGACAGTATCGTGGTGCTCCTTAAAAACCTTGTGTCGTAAAGCGAGAGGCACAAACAACCTCCCAGGAGGACAAAGATCAGGAGCCTCTGCCTAGGCTGCCTGAACCTCTGCCTCCAAATCAGGATAAAGAGCAGAGACGACCACCCCTTCAGCCAAAATGGGACCCGGGTCTTCAAAGTTCCCCCCTCCCGGAAAACAACGTGACAGGGCATCAGCCTTCACATTTTTAACCCCAGGGCGGAATGTGACAACAAAATTAAACCTAGAAAAGAATAAAGACCATCTGGCCTGTCTCGGGTTCAGACGCTTGGCTGATTCCAAGTAGGCCAGATTCTTATGGTCGGTAAACACGGTAATAGGGTGTCTGGCTCCCTCTAGCCAATGGCGCCATTCCTCAAAAGCTAATTTGATGGCCAACAACTCCCTATCTCCCACATCGTAATTTCTCTCTGCGGAGGAGAGTTTCCTTGAGAAAAAGGCACACGGTCGCCATTTGGCAGGAGAGGGACCCTGAGACAAGACCGCACCCACACCCACCTCAGAAGCGTCCACCTTAACAATGAAAGGCAGAGAGACATCAGGTTGTACCAAGGTGGGAGCGGAAGCAAAACTCTCTTTGATACTAGAAAAGGCCTTAAGCGCATCTACCGACCAGGAGGAAAAATCTACCCCCTTTTTAGTCATATCAGTGAGTGGCTTAACAACAGAGGAATAATTCAAAATTAACTTCCTGTAATAATTGTCAAAACCCAAAAACCGCATCAGAGCCTTCTGATTCTCAGGAAGCTCCCACTCAAGCACAGCGCGGACCTTCTCAGGGTCCATGTGAAAACCAGAAGCGGAGAGAAGAAAACCCAGAAATTGAATTTCTGGAACCGCAAACACACATTTTTCCAGTTTAGCGTACAATTTATTCTCCCGCAGAATGAGCAAGACCTGACGTAGGTGGTCCCTATGAGTTTTGAAATCAGGAGAAAAAATCAAAATGTCATCTAGATACACCAGTACAAATTTCCCCATTAAATGATAAAAAATGCTGTTCACAAAATGTTGGAAGACGGCTGGAGCATTCATCAAACCAAAGGGCATAACCAAATTCTCAAAATGGCCCTCAGGGGTATTGAAGGCCGTCTTCCATTCGTCCCCTTCCCTGACCCTGACTAGGTTGTATGCCCTCTTAAATCCAACTTAGAAAAAACTTTAGCCCCAACAATCTGGTTAAACAGGTCCCGGATCAGAGGAAGCGGATAAGGGTCACGAATTGTGATACGGTTCAGCTCCCTGAAATCCAGACATGGTCTTAAAGAACCATCTTTTTTCTTAACAAAGAAAAAAACAGCGGCAACAGGTGACTTCGAGGGTCGGATGTGTCCCTTTCTCAGGCTCTCAGAGATATAAGTACGCATAGCAACTCTTTCAGGTTGGGAGAGATTATATAAACGTGATTTTGGCAGCTTGGCACCTTGGGATGAGATTAATAGGGCAGTCGTACTCCCGGTGAGGGGGCAGCTCCTGGACACCACTCTCTGAAAACACATCCGAAAATTCAGAGAGAAAAGATGGTACAGTCTTGGTAGAAACCTCTGAAAGAGACGCCGTGAGGCAATTCTCTCTGCTAAAGTCACTCCAACCATTTATTTGCCTTGCTTGCCAATCAATGGTGGGGTTATGTTTAGTGAGCCAGGGTAGCCACAACACTAGAGGAGTAGGCAACGCGCTTAGGACGAAACGTGACATATCCTCAACATGAGCGTCACCCACAGTCAAACGGATATTGTGAACTATGCCCTTTAACGATTTTTGAGAAAGTGGTGCGGAATCGATAGCAAAAACAGGTATATCCTTTCCCAAAGTGCATACCTGGAAACCATGTGTTATAGCAAATTGATTATCAATGAGATTGACAGCTGCTCCACTATCTACAAAAATCTCACAAACAATGTTCTTGCTATCTAGCGCCACCCTAGCAGGCAGGACAAAACGGGAACTACAAGCAAACGGCAAACCTTCAATTTCCGCATCAACCTTGCCAATAGTAACAGATGGAAAGTTTTTAGAGGGTTTTTTTCTTTTTGTTTCTTTATTACCCTCAGAAAACTCCCTGAATCTCCTAGAGGGGCAAACATTTGCCAAATGATTTATACCTCCACAACAGAAACAAACCCTCCTCTGAGAGCTGAATCCTGTACTATCAGAGGCAAGAAAACCCAGCTGCATGGCCTCCTCCTCAGAGGGGATTGAGAGAGGCTGAGGCCCCTGCGCACTGAATGAGACCGCCCCACTGTCGTTGAACTGAATATGACAGGAAGGAGTAGTCTCCTCTCTCTCTAAGACGGCTGTCAATACGAACAGCTCGTGACATGGCAGACTCCAAGGAGGCAGGTCTCTCATGAAAGGCAAATGCATCTTTCAATCCCTCCGAAAGACCATGGCAAAATTGACTTCGGAGTGCAGCATCATTCCAACCAGTATCAGCTGCCCATCTCCGAAATTCTGAACAATATATCTCTGCGGACTGTTTACCCTGGCATAAAAGTCTTGTTAGCTCTATACTGTGGCAGGAATTTGGCATCTGCATTTTCTGCTGTATGGGGACTGACTAGCTGAGGAGGAATATGGCTTCTCCTGGGTCTCTGGTCTTTACTCACAGTTATCTTCACAGGGTATGGTTTCTTCCTGGAACTGGAGTTGTCTGCTTGCTTTATCCAACCGAGGCTGCACGGCTCAGGCTGGGGATGATGATCAATGTCTCAGCCGAGACAAGATCCTGGTTTGGTTCCCTATATCTGGGAGCTCCTAACATGCACACCCTACCCCTAGCAGGGGGTGTCTTCACTACTTTCTAACTTCCTTCTCTCCCCATGCTGCAGGATATGGGCACAGCCCACTCTGCTCACAGAGGGGGGAGCTAATCTGGAATGAACCATTCCAGCTTAGATGTACTAAACTGAAGCTAACTCCTTAACAACGCATTGCTGCCACCTGCTGGTGAACATGGAAATTGCAACAATAAACATTTAACATGGTTTATAATGCACAGTTGTGAAGACATAATGTAAAATCACATCAGATGACAAGGTTAAGGCTCTTAATCGATTGTAGCGGGGTAGAAGAGTTTCGTAACACAACTTTGGGGTGTTACATTCCCCCTTACTTCGAGTTAACCCGCCCTCGGCTTATGCTTAGGAGGGGAGGAACCAGCTCTGGGGTACCCAGTTTAATACAACGTGCTGCATGTATTACACATAAAGACATACAAAAACAAAACATATAACGGCTACCCTGAGGTTCCTGCCTGCATGAGTAGGGTGTCCTAATTAACAGTTTCCCTTTCGGTATAACCAGTGAACCAAAGGTCCGTACAAAGCAATCACTACTGACTGACTTTTGGAGTATTGTCCACCAATACCAAAGAAAGCATGGGGGTGTCTTTACTCTGTAGTCCCACCATTATGTAATGAAACGCCCATTTCATTGTATTCCCTTCCCTGCATCAAAATATAAGGCTTATAGCACGATAACTATGGTGACTATGGGTAGCTAAATTGGCACTAAGGCTTGAGGTACCATACCTTAGGCAAAGGCACAGAAGGGGAGGTATTAGCGTCTCCATGCACTTTTGGCAGTCACAGGAGGAGGGTATGATAATCCCATGAAACTCCTGGAAGACGCCTCAGGATGGGAGCAATCCTGAACAAATAACAAATGGGAAGGAGGGGTCAAAAACTCCTCTAACCATTCCCGTAACAGCGGGGTTACCTGTGTAGTTACTAGACCTGCCAGGACTTACCACTTTGTCCTAACCTGGGTACCTATGGGTATATAACACCGGGTATAGGCCATTAGTATTAAGCGTCCGCAGAGGCAATCCATATAAAAGGGGGGAGAGAACAAGAGCTGTAAAGCAAGGCACACAAGAGTAAGTGTGGTATGCCAGACCTTGCAGGGGAATTATGCGTGAGGTCACGGTGTGAGCAATAGGTCGGCCGAGGTAAATACAGTTCTGGTTACTCACGGTTATGTCGTCCCTGGGCAGGCTCGCATAAGTGAAAAGGAGAATGGCACAAGGATTCTCTGGGGCACACTCTGGTGTAAGGGACACTGGCCAGATGCTGGTTTGAGGTGCCTTTGATGGTCTGTATTAATGTGCCAGTGGCAAGGTCCATTGAAGTCATGACGCCAGTACCTTTTGTATGGAGGTACAACCATTTACTGTAGTGTTAATAGAGGAACTTGAACTGAGGCAAACAGGACGAAACTCAGAGTGGAACTTTACTGAAGATGACTTCTGATAACAGTACATCCAAAGTAGTAAAACAGTCTCTTAGTACAGAGGTACACTGCTGCAAGTCCTCTACTGACAGGTGTAAATGTCTCTCTCTAGATATTAAAGATAATGAAATTGTAGCCTTACTGATAGAGGACTTCAGAAATGGTCCTGGTGATACTGGTTCAGGCTGGTGAAGTTGCCAAAGGCTGGTTACTCCTTCACTTGGGAATCCAAAGGTCCTAAGGCACTAGTAAGATGTGTCCATAACCCTTTGGAGGTCTCTTGTCTTGGGTATTCTCTGAATATATAAAGCACTTCAGCTCTGGGCTGAAATATGGCTGAGGGATCAAAATAGACTGCACACACTGCTAGACTGTGCTCATCTGCCACTGGAACTAGATCAAACTAGCTAGGCCTGAGCTAGACTATATATATGGGAGGTATTATCTCCCCCTAGTGGTAAGCTCAGTGTAATACAGCTAGACACACTTGTAAGCAGGGATTATGCATAAAAATGCATTGCAGCATAAAAACAGGCTATATAAAGCATAAAAAGCATAATACAACAACCTTGCAGTACCCATGAGGGTAGTGGGATGCTGCATACACCCCTTGTTTAACCTGTGTCGACCTTGACACGAAGATGTAGGTCTCCTAAAAATACAAAAGAGAACAATCCTGCAGGCATAAAGAACAGTACCATAACCCATATCAATACTTCTTCTTGAAATCTGAAAAGCAATTGGTTAGGCACAATTGTAAATTATCAGGTAATCATCAATAATGGTAATAAACAAGTGAAAAGGGGCGTTGTTTCTTTTCTCTAAAGACTGATGAACAGGGGCGCTGACCTGGCACAGCGGAACAATAAAACCAGGATAGTCCATAATGGGGAAATAATGAACATGGGTGAAAATCAGGAGGCTCACAGGGCATGAGTCCGTTCCCTGAGCATAGGGGATGTAAAGATAATGGAAAAACACAGAGGCTCAGATGCGTTTGAGTCTATCTCCAGGCACAGTCAAAAAGTCTCTTACTCAGGCTCTGTAGTCTAAACAAAAGGAAATTGTAATCCACATTAAACTGGAGTATCAGGAAGGTCTCCCCACTGATTCTGAAGTAAATATTCGCTGAAACGCGCGTTGGGGTAACGCCATCCCGGTTTGGATACACTAGCTTTTCTGGTGAGTCTCCTCTACACATGGCTATTATTGTCTCTTTATGGTCAGCAGTCTGCAAAATGTTATGGTCCCACCTTGGGCTTTACATGTCTCTGTGATATCCGTAGGTCTGACTGCTGTTGCTATCTCTGGTAGTGATTTACCGTCCTACACAGAGATATTGATTCCATGTAATATATGAAACTCTGCCACATCATATAGAAATTTACAAGTGTCGTTTGTCATGTTATTATTTACAGCTTAGTGTACCACTGGGGTGGTGGTTTTTCTTGCTGCTACCTCTTTGGAAATATAGCGTCCTTTATGTATGTAATCATGTTATTTAATAAAGCACATATTTTTGTATTTGTACCTGTGGGCTTCGCTTTTTGTAGGTCTTTGTTCCTATAACGAGCAGGTAGTTGTCCCTTTGTAATCCGACTGGATCTGCGAAGTGGTGGTCCTTCTTCTGACCTTGGCGCAAGGGGACTTGGTACATCAGGAGTTTCTTGCACTACTGAAACTTCTTCTTGAGGTGGTTCCTCTGGCAGATGTGACACTGTACTGACTGGAGCAGGCACAGCAATGTTTAACCATGGTGTAAGGAACCATTTTAGAGGATCTGTTTCCGTCATTAGTTTTTCAACAGTTTGCATAGGCTCTACAGACTTAACTGGTAGTTCAGGCACTTGAATTGGAGGCTGATGTTCCTCTGCAACAGTCTCGTTTGGAAGGATTCCTCCTGGAGTATTTTTCTCCTTGTTACACAGTTTCAAGCGATTGCGATGAACTATTTGAGGTGATTTGTTTTCTCTGGTGATCTCATAGGTGTCAGTTGCTGGATTGGGGATAGCTGAAATGATGTAGGGAACTCTTTCCCACTTACTGTCCAACTTGCTGGTGCGATGGTTGTTCTTTAACCACACATAATCACCAATTTCAAGAGGCTCTGCTTTGGCAGATTGGTCATAGTCTTTTTGCTGCTTTTTGTGAGCATGTTCCATGCGGTGGTGAACAATTTCTTGTGCATCAGCTAGACGTCTTTGGTGTTCGCTCACCCAATCAGTTTTTGGCAATGGATTGATGGCATCAGGCACTTGTACGTCCAAAGTATGGTCAGCAGGTAGTTTACCTTGTCGGGCAAAGATGAGATAGTTAGGTGTATACCCCGTGGAACAGTGAATGGTATTATTATAGGTATACATCAATTGAGATAGAAGAGTAGGCCAATCATTTCTGGTAGCAGGTGGCACAGCTCTAAGCATTTCTATTAGGGTCTGGGATGGTAGGCTGTCGTTCTGATTTTCTGGCAATTGTGAAGTGAACACAGTTCTTTGAAGAGTTGCAACTCAAAGGCAGATCCTTGATCTGTAAGAATTTTCTCAGGACATCCTATTGGTAACAGGAAATGTTTCCAGAGGGCATCTGCAGTTGTTTTAGCGGTCAAGTCCATAACAGGTACGGCCACAACGAATTTGGTGTAGTGGTCAATGATGGTCATAGCGTATGTGTAGCCTGAGCGCCTTGGTTCCAGCTTCACATGGTCAATTGCAACGATCTCCAATGGTTTTTGGCTTACAATAGAATGTAAGGGTGCTTTTTGGTCATGCTTTTCACCTCGTCCAATAGCACAGGCGGAACACTCTCGACACCACTTATCAATGTCTTCTCGCATTCCAATCCAATAGAATCGTCTACGGACGGTAGCTTCTGTCTTCTGCACGCCAAAGTGTCCTGATTTGTCATGGTAGATCTCGAGAATGATGCTTGCATCCCAGCGGGCGATTAGGATTTGGTATACCCTGTCATAGGTAACTGGATCCAGGCTTCTTCTCAATAGTAGGCCTTTCTGCAGAAAGAGTTGTTTCCGGTGTCTCCACAGCTTCAACAGTTCTGGATCTGCATTTCTTCTGCAGATTCTCTCAGGTTTTCTTCCACTGGTGAGGAAGTCATGCAGTTCTCCGATTACTCTACTTTCTGACTGAAATTTGATCCATCTCTCCTTTTCAATTTGAGATTCTGGATTGTTCTGTAGATGGGGATTTAGGACTCTTTTGTTTTTGATGGAGAGGATGCTTTGTTGGGCGAAATTTTTATAGAAATTAGGCATCTCCACTTCTTCCCAGACATATATGTGTGCAGTAGGATCTTCTTTGGTAGGCAGGCAAGATAAGGCATCTGCATTCTCGTTGGATTTGCCCGTTCTGTATTTTACAGTGAAGTTGTAGTTAGCAAGACGTGAGGCCCATCTTTGTTCTAAGGCACCTAGCTTGGCTGTATTGAGATGCACCAGTGGGTTGTTATCGGTGAAAGCTATGAAGGGAGTTGCTGCAAGGTAGTCCCTAAATTTTTCGGTGACAGCCCATATACAGTACAGACCAAAAGTTTGGACACACCTTCTCATTCAAAGAGTTTTCTTTATTTTCATGACTATGAAAATTGTAGTTTCACACTGAAGGCATCAAAACTATGAATTAACACATGTGGAATTATATACATAACAAACAAGTGTGAAACAACTGAAAATATGTCATATTCTAGGTTCTTCAAAGTAGCCACCTTTTGCTTTGATTACTGCTTTGCACACTCTTGGCATTCTCTTGATGAGCTTCAAGAGGTAGTCCCCTGAAATGGTTTTCACTTCACAGGTGTGCCCTGTCAGGTTTAATAAGTGGGATTTCTTGCCTTATAAATGGGGTTGGGACCATCAGTTGCGTTGAGGAGAAGTCAGGTGGATACACAGCTGATAGTCCTACTGAATAGACTGTTAGAATTTGTATTATGGCAAGAAAAAAACAGCTAAGTAAAGAAAAACGAGTGGCCATCATTACTTTAAGAAATGAAGGTCAGTCAGTCAGCCGAAAAATTGGGAAAACTTTGAAAGTAAGGGCTATTTGACCATGAAGGAGAGTGATGGGGTGCTGCGCCAGATGACCTGGCCTCCACAGTCACCGGACCTGAACCCAATCGAGATGGTTTGGGGTGAGCTGGACCGCAGAGTGAAGGCAAAAGGGCCAACAAGTGCTAAGCATCTCTGGGAACTCCTTCAAGACTGTTGGAAGACCATTTTAGGGGACTACCTCTTGAAGCTCATCAAGAGAATGCCAAGAGTGTGCAAAGCAGTAATCAAAGCAAAAGGTGGCTACTTTGAAGAACCTAGAATATGACATATTTTCAGTTGTTTCACACTTGTTTGTTATGTATATAATTCCACATGTGTTAATTCATAGTTTTGATGCCTTCATAGTCATGAAAATAAAGAAAACTCTTTGAATGAGAAGGTGTGTCCAAACTTTTGGTCTGTACTGTAAGTGCGAGGAACTCTAACTTTAAAGAGCTGTAGTTCCGGTCATTCCTTTCAGCTCCTTTCAGAGATCTGCTAGCATAAGCAATTACTCTCTCTTTACCTTCTTGCACTTGAGACAGGACAGCTCCCAGGCCTTTCTGGCTGGCATCAGTGTAGAGATGGAAGGGCTGTTGGTAATCTGGATATCCCAAAACAGGTGGTTCGGTCAGCTTCTTCCTTAAGAGCTGGAAGGCAATTTCATTGTCTTCATTCCACTCCACAGGTATCCGCGTCTTCTGATACTTCTTTGGGTGTCCTCTTAGGAGTTCCTGAATTGGCTCAGCAATCTGGGAGAAGTGAGGGATGAAGCGTCTGTAGTATCCTGCAAAACTAAGGAAGCTTCTCACCTCTTTTACTGTGGTAGGAGTAGGCCAATTCCAGACTGCTATAAACAAAGGAATTGTGGGTGGGCACTCAAATTATGGACTAGGCAGAAAGCAATTTATTATAGAGTCAATAAAAATATAAAATATAAACAATCCTAATGTTGCTTATCAATGCAAATCGCAATGTGTGTACTGAGACCTGCAACAGTATAGCAATATAGGACTGCGACTTGCAACAGTGTGAGGATTTAGTTGCTTGAAACATCCAAACAGTCAGTAAAGTCCAGTACTGGTGAATTATATCGCAATGTCTCTGATTAATGGTAAGAGAGTTCAATAGTGGTATATTGTATCACAATGTCTCTGGTATGTAACATGCAGGGCTAAACAGCCATCAGAGGAATTCCTTCTAGATGAATCCCATATAAATCAAGCAGCCAACCTATATATAGGTGAATGTGAGAGGGAGTATAACTACTTACGTACAATATCTTCCTGTGTGGCGTCCCGCATCGAAGGTACAGTGGACTCACCTCTATGTCCGTGTATTAGCAGGGGCGTAGTTAGAAATGCATGGGCCCCATAGCAAAAAAATGTATGCCCCCCCCCGTGCCATCCACAGATCTCCCCTCCCCTAAACAGTGCCATCCACAGATCCCCCTCCCCTAAACAGTGCCATCCACAGATCTCCCCTCCCCTAAACAGTGCCATCCACAGATCCCCCTCCCCTAAACAGTGCCATCCAAAGATCTCCCCCCTAAACAGTGCCATCCACAGATCTCCCCTAAACAGTGCCATCCACAGATCTCCCCCCTAAACAGTGCCATCCACAGATCTCCCCCTAAACAGTGCCATCCACAGACTCCCCCTAAACAGTGCCATCCACAGATCTCCCCCCTAAACAGTGCCATCCACAGATCTCCCCCTAAACAGTGCCATCCACAGATCTCCCCCTAAACAGTGCCATCCACAGACTCCCCCTAAACAGTGCCATCCACAGATCTCCCCCCTAAACAGTGCCATCCACAGATCTCCCCCTAAACAGTGCCATCCACAGATCCCCCTCCCCACCGCTCACAGCAGTATATTTACAAACTAATCAGTAACTACTTTAACTTTAATCATTGCTCATTGCTGAGCTCTTTACTTTGATTATTTGGATATCTTACTCTGTCTTAGCTCCGGTAACAGCAGGCAGTGCGGGCGGGCGGCGTTTACTCACTGACATCACGCGCTTGTGCCGCCTAGTGGGAGGAGCAGGCGCGTGACGTCAGTGAGAAAGCGCCGCCCGCCCGCACTGCCTGCTGTTACCGGAGCTAAGACAAAGAAAGTAAGATATCCAAATAATCCAAGTAAAGAGATCAGCAATGAGCAATGATTAAAGTTAAAGTAGTTACTGATTAGTTTATAAATACTGTATACTGCTGTGAGCGGCGTGGCCCTGTATATTCTAACCCCCAGGCAAGCGTCCCTGTCACCATGGGAACGCCTGGGGGTTAGAATATACCATCGGATCTTCTGAGTTACTCAGTGGCCTGGCTGGACCCTCCCCAGCCACTGTGTCGGCCCAGCCCTGCTCCAGTCCTGACTCCTCCCCAGCCAGGCCCGAGTGTAGTGTAGTGGGCGGGCGGTCCGCGGCTCGGGCCTGGCTGCCTGTGTGTAGTGTGTATATAAATAAAATAAAATAAAAAAAATCAACAGAAGGCGGCCTGGACGGGCCCCCAGTGGCGTAGGGCCCCATAGCCACTGCTATGGTTGCTATGGCGATCCCTACGCCACTGTGTATTAGTATATTAGAAGCTAACCTCCTCTCCGCCAGAGTTCATCAGTTTCACTTATCAGTGGTGGCGAGGGAGCAGCCTGCAATCACTGTTCAGCTGGTCGATTTTTTAGTCCATAGTTTGAGTGCCCACCCACTATTCCTTTGTTTATAGCTCTACTTATACTGGCAGGGTGAGCCAGGTTTGGTTGGTCGCACCTACATCCATATATTGTCAAACCTTAAACCGTCCCTTCTTGGATATAACAATTCCGGACTGAAGCTAACTTTTCAGGATCTGGTTTAACACCTTCTCCACTGACAACATGTCCCAGGTACTTGACTTTTGGCTTCAGCAGGTAGCACTTAGATGGTTTGATCTTGAGTCTATGTTTAATGAGGACTTGGAAGACTTCTGCAAGGTGTTTCAAGTGGTCTTCATAGGATTTAAAATAAATAATGACATCGTCCAGATAGAGTAGGACGGTCTCAAAGTTTCTATGGCCTAAACAGCGTTCCATTAGTCGTTGGAATGTTCCTGGTGCATTACAAAGTCCAAAGGGCATGAAATTAAATTCGAATAGGCCCATGGGGGTGGTAAAAGCTGTTTTCTCTCGGTCTTCAGGAGCCATGGGTACTTGCCAGTACCCACTGGTCAGATCAAGAGTAGAGAAATAGGCTGATGACCCCAGTGCTGTCAGGGATTCTTCAATACTGGGTAAGGGATAGGCATCCTTGTGGGTGATTTGGTTAAGTTTTCTGTAATCCCCACAGAATCTGATGTTGCCATCCTTTTTCCGGACAAGAACTAAGGGTGCAGCCCATGGACTATGGCTGTCTTGGATAATATTGGAATCCTTCATCTCTCGGATCATTTGTTTCACAGATTGGTACATTGTTGGTGGTATAGGCTGGTTCCTTTCTTTTATTGGGGGGTGAGAACCCGTAGGGATAGTGTGTTGTGTTTGATCCCACGGACTTCCCCATAATCCGTAGAGTGCTTACTGAAGGCTTGATGATGTTCCTTCACGATGTTCAAAACTCCTTCAATTTGGTTTTTGGGGGTAGAGTTGTCTCCCACGTTAAGTTCTTCCCACCATGATGCAGGCGGAGCATGTTCTGGAGTACTGGAGCTCTGCGCAGATTGTCCTATTTTAGTTGTAGGCACACTGATAATATCCTGGAAAGAGACTTGCAATAAGTGAGCAACAGGATAATGTTTGTGGAGGGTAACATGGTGATCATTCAAGTTTATGAGACGGACAGGCACTTTACCTTGGGAAACAGTCACTAAGCTCCTCACGGCTCTGACTAGAGGATGGTCATCTAGCCCTAAGGACTCTACCATGGCTTGGTAGTCTTGACCTTGAAGCGGCACGGCACCATATGAGTGTCTCTGTATTTGGTTAAAGGATCACAGGCTGGTTACCTCGGATGTGGACACAACAGATTTCTCCTTTTTCATTGGCGAATTTCTGTTGTGCGCTTAGCACACGGATGGTCTGTTGTATGCTCCTTTTGGAGGCAGGTGAAGCATTAGGCATAGATTGGCGTAATGCCTCAAGCATTTCATTGTAACAATTCCTAAGGACATTCATTCCTAGGATCACTGCAGAGCCACCTTTGTCTCCGTCTTGTACAACAATAATACCTTGTCGAGGTAGGGTGGTTTCTCCTACTTGCAGCGTTGGTTCCCAATAGCCATGTATTGGCACGGGTTTCACGATGCTGGCTGTAAGATACCACCAGGATTCTGGTGGTTGCATTATCAAATGCAGGCCGTAGGATGGTAGTAACCTGAGATCCGGTGTCCAGTAGGGCTACAAAGGGAATTCCGTTAATTCGGATTGCTACTTCTGGACGGGATCCTACATATCTCTGCATCCAGTTGGGATCTTGTGGACCTATTGGTTTACCTCTCGAGGGGCGGTCCTCAGCCTCGAGGGTTTCGCTTTTAACCACCAGCACATTGTTTCAGTATGTCCTATCTTATGACAGTAGGTGCAAATAGGTCACCTGCGGGCAGTGGAGCGGTCATTTGGGCGCCCGCCAGGACTTCTGGGATATATATCTTTGTAGTCAGGAGGGAAAAGTTATTTTCGTACAGGTCTCTCATCCTCCAATAATAAAGGCTTCTCCCACTGTTCTAATTTCTGACACACCTTTTCCAGGTTTTTTGTCAAAAAGTTAACTTGTTCTGTCAAGGCTGCTACGGCATCAGGGACCGGAGTTTGAGCTGCCTGACTGGCTACCGGACAACATTTTGAAGGGGTAACAGGTGTGTGGGCAAGAGTTTCGGCAATTTTAGTAGGCTCTGGCTGCGGACTCTTTCCCAGAATGCTAATGGCTAGCTCTTTAAAGTCTGAAGGTGACACTTGGGTGTTGTGCAGCTAACATTCTCAACTGGCTTTTTAGATTGTCAGTGCTAACACCTTTAATGAATTTCTCCTTTAAAGTTTTGTATTGGTTCTCTGCCTCACGGGGGTCTACCTGAACCACAGCTCTGAGGGCTTCTTGTAAAGACAATGCAAATTCTCTGAGTCACTCACCGGTTTGTTGTTTTGTGCTGAAGAACCTCATTGTGACCTCTGACATGGTCTTGGGTTTAAAGGTGGTGTAGAGTCTCTCAAAGATCTGCCCTAGGGTTTTCCTTTCAGAGCTAGGCCAGGACTTCACCTCCCGGAGTGCGGCTCCCTCTAATTGGGCTAGAAGAATTTCCATTTGCTGCTCTGTGGAGAGGGTACAACCTGAACAAGGCACACACTTTCCCTTTAAAGCCCCTTAGGGTGTGAGCTTATCCAGAGTATTAGGGGGAACGAAGGGGCCCCAAAGTAGTAGGGCATGGTTAGCGGCATCATGCTGGCTGCTGAAGCGGCTGGTTGGTGTACTGAGGCCAGCTGCGGCTGCTGCAGGGGATCCGCTGGGGGCTGGCTGCGCGGCTTCCTCCTGAACAGACATGGCAATGACAGTTTATTTTCAATGCTGCAGGCTAAATTTGACTTTGCACTTTTTGAATGAGGTTGCTATGGACAACCGTTGCGGGTGTATGGCCCTTTAAGAATCGATCGGTAAAGGCCGGAGGTTATTGCAGGGTAAGATTTTAGTTAAATGTCCATTTATGATAAATAATAAGTTCTTAACAGGTTGAGGACTTAAATCGGGGCTTTTACTTGCTTTTGTCTCCCCGTGGAGGCTGGCTGACAGTCTCGATCCTCCTTTTCTCCTGTCCGCACCAAATCTCGCGAAGCGTGAGAGTACATCACACGCAAGTTCGGTGCGCAACGTCTCTTCAACGCGATTACACAGCAGAGGGGGCGGTGCCACACTTTACATACAGCCTCCCCGAACCGTTACAGGAGTGATAGGCGGCACTTTGAATAATCACTTTACATATGGGGCGGTGCGCTAACGTTCTCTGCGCTGAAAGGGTGTACAATTAGAATTTTCCCGCCAGGCAAATAACTACAAGTCTTTTAGGTGGCAATTCTGAATGCAAAACAGTCCAGTCAAATACAGCAAGCAGCGCCACTGACTTTTCAAAAAAACACAATTTTGCAGTTTTAACGATGCGGCTTTGCAGTAGAAGGATAGCGCAATACATGCAGGCAGTCTTTAAGCAGTTTTAACAGTTCTTTGGCCCAATAGAAGCAATAAACAGTTGGGGCTCATTCACAATAGGCAATCCACAATAAATCAGAATTTTGTAAGTCCTGTTCTCACACAGCGCCAACTCTAATTATTGCAGTGCACAAAAATACTACAATGCACAAGTCCAGTTCATTAAAGGCACAGAGGATATTTATCAGAAATCCTGTTCTATAAGGCACAGAGGATATTGATCCTGTTCGTAGTGACGCCAATTTTATTCTATTGGCAGCACACAAATGCAGCAAGGTGCAAGTCCAATTATCAATGAGGTGCAGAGGAATATAAATTCCTGTTCGTGACGCCAATTTTAATTATGCGATATGCCAGACCTTGCAGGGGAATTATGCTTGAGGTCATGGTGTGAGTAATAGGTGGGCTGAGGAAAATACAGTTCTGGTTACTCACGGTTACTTCGTCCCTGGGCAGGCTTGCATAAGTGATGAGGAGAACGGTACAAGGATTCTCTGGGGCACACTCTGGTGTAAGGGACACAGGCCAGATGCTGGTTCGAGGTGCCCTTGGTGGTCTGTATTAATGTGCCAGTGGCAAGGTCCCTTGTAGTCGTGACGTCAAGACCTTTTGTATGGAGGTACAACCATTTACTGTAGTGTTAACTCAGGAACTTGAGACTGAGGCAAGCAAGATGAAACTCAAAGTGGAACTTTACTGGAGATAACTCCTGATAACAGTACATCCAAAGTATTAAACAGTCTCTTAGTACAGAGGTACACTGCTGCAAGTCCTCTGCTGACAGGTGTAAATGTCCCTCTCTAGATATTAAAGGTAATGAAATTGTAGCCTTAATGATAGAGGACTTCAGAAATGGTCCTGGTGATCCTAGTTCAGGCTGGTGAAGTTGCCAAAGGCTGGTGACTCCTTCACTTGGGAATCCACAAGGCACTAGTAAGATATGTCCATAACCCTTTGGAGGTCTTTTGTCTAGGGTATTCTCGGAGTATATAAAGCACTTCAGCTCTGGGCTGAAATATGGGTGAGGGATCAAAATAACAAAAAATAACACACTGCTAGACTGTGCTCATCTGCCACTGGAACTAGATCTAACTAGCTAGGCCTGAGCTGGTATATATATATGGAAGGTATTATCTCCCCCTAGTGGTAAGCTCAGTGTAATGCAGCTAGACACACTTGTAAGCAGGGATTATGCATAAAAATGCATTGCAGCATAAAAATAGGCTATATAAAGCATAAAAAGCATAATACAACAACTTTGCAATACCCACGAGGGTAGTGGGATGCGTAAGTTGCTACATATCTGGCTAAGTGCAAAGGAAAGTGCAATTCCACAATAAGTGCATGAAGGTCACATTGCGGCACCTAGGAGAGAATGCACACAATGGGCATAAGATACTTGAACGTTGCTTAACCTGTAAACATTAGTGCGAAATCATAGTGCATTTATTAGTGCAATAATATGCTCAAATATGACAAATTATTTTTCTTTGAAGTGCTTGACTGTGGACAGGAACAAAAAGTCCATAAGTCACTTGTAATCCTCTGAAAATAATAGAGTCAATTGTAATCCAATGGGAGGCAATAGAGTAATTTGTAATCCACACAAGGTAGTGGGTAATTTCCACAGTGGGTAGTTTTCCTCACAGGAAAGTCTGGAAATCTATCTCCTGGGTCCCATATTTGAGGACGCAAAAGTTCTTTAAACTGTGTGTTCCCAGCAGCTGTAACTCCAGCAGAAACTTCATTTGCGATCTCCTGGTGGCATTCTGTGGCAGGACTCAGAACTCCTGGCTGAAGTGGCTCTGGCACAAGGTATCGCCAGTGGTGGTGACGGCAGGGAAGGAGCGTTCTCTCTGGGCCTAGTAGGTAAGTCAGGAACCACCGGGCGCGGCGCAGGGGCAGCTACGGATTGGACCGGGGCCTCAAGGAGCAGGACTGCTACTACCTGATGTCGCGGCCGGGCGGCTGGTTCCGGTGCCTCCTGCAGATCATCGTCGGCGGTCGCGGCTGTTTTCAGAACTGCGTTTGGCTCCTTGGAGGACGCGGCTTGTTCCTGGGCCGGTACGTCGGTCACTGGCGATGGGGCACTTGGCAGTGCAGACACTTCCAGTGTCTGGACGACTTGGCAGTTGGGGTCTTCCGCGGGAGCGGGCTTGAGTGCGGCGGCCATATTGATTTCCGGGGTGGCGGCCATCTTTCTTGCTCCCTCTGTCATGATGAATGCAGGAGGTAAGGGTGGAGGCTGAGGGGAGGAGTCTTCACTCCCTGGGCTTGTAGCACAGAGTTTTTGGCAGGCAGGATTTAGGTTTCCTGCTTCTAGAGGGGCGTATTCAGCATTTTTGCGCTCCTGAGAGGGCGTTTCTGTGTTTTCCCACTTATGAAGGGCATGAAGAAGCGGCGCCATTACAGAAATATGGCAAATTCACCCTTGGACTGCTGGTGCGCACCGTGTAGCGCTTTCTGGCACCGCAATAAAGGCAGTAAAAGTCAATTTCCAGGGTTTTGGCACAGTCTGTAGGCCTTGTAGCAGTGTTAAACATGCAATTTGATCCCGTTAAGGCACACAATTGGATCCGGTTCTGTTGGCACACAGTTGGATCCGGTTCTGGCAGGGATAGGCACACAATTTGATCCGATCCTGTTCGTGATGCTAAAAATGCAGTGAGATGGACCGGGGTATGCACTCTGACGCCAAATTATGCAATGGCTGGGTCAGGTGCAGGTCATAGTCTATAGTTTTGTCGTGATGCCAATTGCAGCATGCGCAGGGTACTGTCACAGGGCCCTCCAAGGTGTTATAACTCAAGCCCCAGGTTAGGAATGCCAGAGTGGTGTAATGTCTCTGTATGGTAGTGTCGGGATTCGAGTCCACGAATCCCACGAATCCAGCAAGATTCGAGGGATTCGTGGATTCGACGAATCCCCCGTCCCATCTCTAGTACAGACCAAAAGTTTGGACACACCTTCTCATTCAAAGAGTTTTCTTTATTTTCATGACTATGAAGGCATCAAAACTATGAATTAACACATGTGGAATTATATACATAACAAACAAGTGTGAAACAACTGAAAATATGTCATATTCTAGGTTCTTCAAAGTAGCCACCTTTTGCTTTGATTGCTGCTTTGCACACTCTTGGTATTCCCTTGATGAGCTTCAAGAGGTAGTCCCCTGAAATGGTCTTCCAACAGTCTTGAAGGACTTCACAGAGATGCTTAGCACTTGTTGGCCCTTTTGCCTTCACTCTGCGGTCCAGCTCACCCCAAACCATCTCAATTGGGTTCAGGTCCGGTGACTGTGTAGGCCAGGTCATCTGGCGCAGCACCCCACCACTCTCCTTCATGGTCAAATAGCCGTTACTTTCAAAGTTTTCCCAATTTTTCGGCTGACTGACTGACCTTCATTTCTTAAAGTAATGATGGCCACTCGTTTTTCTTTACTTAGCTGCTTTTTTCTTTCCATAATACCAATTCTAACAGTCTATTCAGTAGGACTATCAGCTGTGTATCCACCTGACTTCTCCTCAACACCACTGATGGTCCCAACCCCATTTATAAGGCAAGAAATCCCACTTATTAAACCTGACAGGGCACACCTGTGAAGTGAAGACCATTTCAGGGGACTACCTCTTGAAGCTCATCAAGAGAATGCCAAGAGTGTGCAAAGCAGTAATCAAAGCAAAAGGTGGCTACTTTGAAGAACCTAAAATATGACATATTTTCAGTTGTTTCACACTTGTTTGTTATGTATATAATTCCACGTGTGTTAATTCATAGTTTTGATGCCTTCAGTGTGAATCTACAATTTTCATAGTCATGAAAATAAAGAAAACTCTTTGAATGAGGTGTGTCCAAACTTTTGGTCTGTACTGTATATATATATGTACTGCATGTATGTATGTATAAATGTACTGTGTATATATGTATGTATGTACATACAGTCAGGTCCATACATATTGGGACATGGACACAATTCTAACATTTCTGGCTCTATACACCACCACAATGGATTTGAAATGAAACAAACAAGATGTGCTTTACCTGCAGACTGTCAGCTGTCATTTGAGGTATTTACATCCAAATCAGGTGAACGGTGCAGGAATTACAACAGTTTGCATATGTGCCTCCCACTTGTTAAGGGACCAAAAGTAATGGGACAATTGGCTTCTCAGCTGTTCCATGGCCAGGTGTGTGTTATCCCCTCATTATCCCAATTACAATGAGCAGATAAAAGGTCCAGAGGTCATTTCCAGTCTGCTATTTGCATTTGGTATCTGTTGCAAATGTATTTATATACAGTACAGACCAAAAGTTTGGACACACCTTCTCGTTCAAAGAGTTTTCTTTATTTTCATGACTATGAAAATTGTAGATTCACACTGAAGGCATCAAAACTATGAATTAACACATGTGGAATTATATACATAACAAACAAGTGTGAAACAACTGAAAATATGTCATATTCTAGGTTCTTCAAAGTAGCCACCTTTTGCTTTGATTACTGCTTTGCACACTCTTGGCATTCTCTTGATGAGCTTCAAGAGGTAGTCCCCTGAAATGGTTTTCACTTCACAGGTGTGCCCTGTCAGGTTTAATAAGTGGGATTTCTTGCCTTATAAATGGGGTTGGGACCATCATGTCATGACCGGCGTCACGCAAAGGGAGGGAAATGGGAAGGCCCTGTCCAAGGGAGAGGGAAAGGTGGTGACCCCTGACTCACCTTGAGGCTGGCACCTGACTGCCCTGACGTCCCTAGACGGGTTCCTCACCCGTACGCCGATCACGTGCCTAAACCCTGGCTTTCCCTAAGATGAGCCCTACGTAGTGAACAGGGCGGTGGGATCACTAGTCCGCACCACTGACACTAAAGGAAAACACCAAGGAGAGGACAGACAATACAGACAAAACATATAATCCCAGGTGGGCGACAACAGCAGACAACAAAAACCCAACAGGGATCCGGAGGGTAACGCTCTGGAACAACAACCAGGGATCACAGCTACTCAGCTCCAGTGGGTCAGTATAGAAGTCCAGGCAGGAAGCTCTATATCTGGCAACCAGAGAAGTGGGAGAGGGGAATATAAGGAGGTTGGGAGTGCTGGACAAGAAACAGCTGAGGAGAAGAAGCTACGGATCTGTGAGTGAGCCAAAAAGGGTTGCAAGGCAAACCCAGAAAGCTACCATTAAGAAACAGCACTATCTTTATACATAGAGCGCGCAGCCACCCGCTGCGACTTCCTGACCCCGGGTATAACGGAGTCAGACGTGGCTCTTGACACCCTCGTGACACATCAGTGGCGTTAGGGAGAAGTCAGGTGGATACACAGCTGATAGTCCTTCTGAATAGACTGTTAGAATTTGTATTATGGTAAGAAAAAAGCAGCAAAGTAAAGAAAAACGAGTGGCCATCATTAATTTAAGAAATGAAAAATTGGGAAAACTTTGAAAGTAAGGGCTATTTGACCATGAAGGAGAGTGATGGGGACCTGAACCCAATCGAGATGGTTTGGGGGGAGCTGGACCGCAGAGTGAAGGCAAAAAGGCCAACAAGTGCTAAGCATCTCAGGGAACTCCTTCAAGACTGTTGGAAGACCATTTCAGGGGACTACCTCTTGAAGCTCATCAAGAGAATGCCAAGAGTGTGCAAAGCAGTAATCAAAGCAAAAGGTGACTACTTTGAAGAACCTAAAATAGGACATATTTTCAGTTGTTTCACACTTGTTTGTTATGTATATAAGTCCACATGTGTTAATTCATAGTTTTGATGCCTTCATAGTCATGAAAATAAAGAAAACTCTTTGAATGAGAAGGTGTGTCCAAACTTTAGGTCTGTACTGTATATGTGTGTGTATGTGTGTGTGTATATATGTACTGTATGTGTGTGTGTATATATGTACTGTATGTGTGTGTGTGTATATATGTACTGTATGTATGTATATGTATGTGTGTGTATATATGTACAGTATGTATGTGTATGTATGTATGTATGTATGTGTGTGTATATATGTACTGTATGTATGTGTATATATATACTGTATGTATGTGTGTATTTGTATGTATATATGTACTGTATGTATGTGTGTGTATATATGTACTGTATGTGTGTGTATATATGTACTGTATGTATATATGTGTATATATGTACTGTATGTGTGTGTGTATATATGTACTGTATGTATGTGTGTATGTGTGTGTATATATGTACTGTATGTATGTGTGTATGTGTGTGTATATATGTACTGTATGTATGTATGTGTGTGTATATATGTACTGTATGTATGTATGTATGTGTGTATATATATACTGTATGTATGTATGTGTATATATGTACTGTATGTATGTGTGTATAAATGTACTGTGTATATATATATGTATGTGTGTATATATGTACTGTATGTATGTGTGTATGTGTGTGTATATATGTACTGTATGTATGTATGTATGTGTGTATGTATGTGTATATATGTACTGTATGTGTGTATAAATGTACTGTGTATATATGTATGTATGTATGTATGTATGTGTGTATATATGTACTGTATGTATGTATGTGTGTAGATATGTACTATATGTATGTGTGTTTATATATATATATATATATATGTATGTGTGTGTATATATGTACTGTATGTATGTGTGTGTATATATGTACTGTATGTATATATATATATATATGTACTGTATGTATATATATATATGTACTGTATGTCATGTGTATATATGTACTGTATGTATGTGTGTATATATGTACTGTATGTATGTATGTAGATATGTACTATATGTATGTGTGTTTATATATATGTATGTGTGTGTATATATGTACTGTATGTATATATATATATATATATATATATACAGTACAGACCAAAAGTTTGGACACACCTTCTCATTCAAAGAGTTTTCTTTATTTTCATGACTATGAAGGCATCAAAACTATGAATTAACACATGTGGAATTATATACATAACAAACAAGTGTGAAACAACTGAAAATATGTCATATTCTAGGTTCTTCAAAGAAGCCACCTTTTGCTTTGATTACTGCTTTGCACACTCTTGGCATTCTCTTGATGAGCTTCCAGAGGTAGTCCCCTGAAATGGTCTTCACTTCACAGGTGTGCCCTGTCAGGTTTAATAAGTGGGATTTCTTGCCTTATAAATGGGGTTGGGACAATCTTGGTGTTCTCTGACAAATGCCAAACGTCCTGCACGGTGTTGGGCTGTAAGCACAACCCCCACCTGTGGACGTCGGGCCCTCATATCACCCTCATGGAGTCTGTTTCTGACCGTTTGAGCAGACACATGCACATTTGTGGCCTGCTGGAGGTCATTTTGCAGGGCTCTGGCAGTGCTCCTCCTGTTCCTCCTTGCACAAAGGCGGAGGTAGCGGTCCTGCTGCTGGGTTGTTGCCCTCCTACGGCCTCCTCCACGTCTCCTGATGTACTGGCCTGTCTCCTGGTAGCGCCTCTATGCTCTGGACACTACGCTGACAGACACAGCAAACCTTCTTGCCACAGCTCGCATTGATGTGCCATCCTGGATAAGCTGCACTACCTGAGCTACTTGTGTGGGTTGTAGACTCCGTCTCATGCTACCACTAGAGTGAAAGCACCGCCAGCATTCAAAAGTGACCAAAACATCAGCAAGGAAGCATAGGAACTGAGAAGTGGTCTGTGGTCACCACCTGCAGAACCACTCCTTTATTGGGGGTGTCTTGCTAACTGCCTATAATTTCCATCTGTTGTCTATCCCATTTGCACAACAGCATGTGAAATTGATTGTCACTTGCTTCCTAAGTGGACAGTTTGATTTCACAGAAGTGTGATTGACTTGGAGTTACATTGTGTTGTTTAAGTGTTCCCTTTATTTTTTTGAGCAGTGTATATATGTATGTGTGTGTATATATGTACTGTATGTGTGTGTGTGTATATATATGTACTGTATGTATGTGTGTATACATGTACTGTATGTGTGTGTATATATGTACTGTATATATGTGTGTGTATATATGTACTGTATGTATGCGTATATATGTACTGTATGTATGTATGCGTATATATGTACTGTATGTATGTATGTGTATATATGTACTTTGGCTCGTCAGTGGTCACATAGCTCCACGCACAAGTTTGGCGAAAGGAATCATTCAGAAAGAGTTTCACCTGGAAAACAATGGATTTTACTGTTCACACTTGGGGCAACAAGCGTGGAGGTTACAACCGTCAAGAGGCACCAGGCTTAGTGGTTACAGCAATCTCTCTACGAGGGCAGAGTCTGAGATCCAACAGCAACAGGCTTACTATATCTTGTTCTCCTGATGCTCTGTGCCTCTACGAAGTGCAAGTCCATGACTCCTGCTCTTCTTCTCCACTGCAATATGTAGGTGACTCGTGAACCTGAGGCGGTATACCGCCTGAATCACACTTCCACTTTCTAGCTAAATAAAATGCAGGGATTTGACGGTATCTGTCTCCAGCAGTAGCTTTATCTCAGTATTTACTTTCTCTGTGCTTATGGACTATTAAATAATCTTCTAGGAAACTGCTTCGCCTTTGACTGAATAATTAGAACATATGACCATAACAACATCATTGGCCACAATGTAGCTTTAAGAACCACAATGCTGTTTGCGACATGCACAGATGCATTGCCTATCAGTAACCTGCATGAGGAAGCCTGACTCTAGCCGGCGTCTCTCCTGATATAAAGCCCAGTAGTGATGTCACCACGAGGCAGTTCTTCTTTGTTTTAGATCCTCTTCAGGCTTTATGGAAGAAGTCACCAGTGATGGATCCCAGTATACACTACAAGAAATTTAGACTAGCACATTCATATTCAGGGCCGTCTTTACCAAGGGGCAAAAGGGGCAGCTGCCCCAGGCCCAGTTGCTCCTGGGGGGCCCAAGGCAGCTGCCTCTTGAGCCCTGCTAGCCACTGCCCCGGGTGTCAAGCTGTCAGCTACACAGGGGTGCTGCCCTGCCTGCCTACACTGAGTCCAGGCATCGTACTGTGTTAAAGTTGTGATCAGGACCTTAATGACATCATCACCATGTGACCAGTAACCTAGCAATTACTGGTCACATGGCTATGAGGTCATCACAGGTCCTACCAGGAGTGTTCTGTGGAGCTTTTTTGTGTGAACATTACATCAGAAAAAGGTGACAGGGGCTGTTATGTTAATATACTGTAAACTACTGTATAGTGGTGGGCTGTATACTGTGTGGGGGCCTGTATATTGTGTGGTGGGCTGTATACTGTGGGGGGGCTGTATACTGTGTGGGGGCCTGTATATTGTGTGGTGGGCTGTATACTGTGTGGGGGCCTGTATACTGTGGGGGGGGGGCCGTATACTGTGTGGTGGGCTGTATACTGTGTGGGGGCCTGTATACTGTGGGGGGGGGGCTGTATACTGTGTGGTGGGCTGTATACTGTGTGGGGGCCTGTATATTGTGTGGTGGGCTGTATACTGTGTGGGGGCCTGTATACTGTGTGGGGGCCTGTATACTGTGTGGGGGCCTGTATATTGTGTGGTGGGCTGTATACTGTGTGGGGGCCTGTATACTGTGGGGGGGGGCTGTATACTGTGTGGTGGGCTGTATACTGTGTGGGGGCCTGTATACTGTGGGGGGGGGCTGTATACTGTGTGGTGGGCTGTATACTGTGTGGGGGCCTGTATATTGTGTGGTGGGCTGTATACTGTGTGGGGGCCTGTATACTGTGGGGGGGCTGTATACTGTGTGGGGGCCTGTATATTGTGTGGTGGGCTGTATACTGTGTGGGGGCCTGTATACTGTGGGGGGGGCTGTATACTGTGTGGTGGGCTGTATACTGTGTGGGGGCCTGTATACTGTGGGGGGGGCTGTATACTGTGTGGTGGGCTGTATACTGTGTGGGGGCCTGTATACTGTGTGGGGGCCTGTATACTGTGTGGTGGGCTGTATACTGTGTGGGGGCCTGTATACTGTGGGGGGGGGGCTGTATACTGTGTGGTGGGCTGTATACTGTGTGGGGGCCTGTATACTGTGGGGGGGGCTGTATACTGTGTGGTGGGCTGTATACTGTGTGGGGGCCTGTATACTGTGGGGGGGCTGTATACTGTGTGGGGGCCTGTATATTGTGTGGTGGGCTGTATACTGTGTGGGGGCCTGTATACTGTGGGGGGGGCTGTATACTGTGTGGTGGGCTGTATACTGTGTGGGGGCCTGTATACTGTGGGGGGGCTGTATACTGTGTGGTGGGCTGTATACTGTGTGGGGGCCTGTATACTGTGGGGGCCTGTATACTGTGTGGTGGGCTGTATACTGTGTGGGGGCCTGTATACTGTGGGGGGGGCTGTATACTGTGTGGTGGGCTGTATACTGTGTGGGGGCCTGTATACTGTGGGGGGTCTGTATACTGTGTGGTGGGCTGTATACTGTGTGGGGGCCTGTATACTGTGGGGGGGGCTGTATACTGTGTGGTGGGCTGTATACTGTGTGGGGGCCTGTATACTGTGTGGTGGGCTGTATACTGTGTGGGCCTGTATACTGTGGGGGGGCTGTATACTGTGTGGGGGCCTGTATATTGTGTGGTGGGGTGTATACTGTGTGGGGGCCTGTATACTGTGGGGGGGGCTGTATACTGTGTGGTGGGCTGTATACTGTGTGGGGGCCTGTATACTGTGGGGGCCTGTATACTGTGTGGTGGGCTGTATACTGTGTGGGGGCCTGTATACTGTGGGGGGGCTGTATACTGTGTGGTGGGCTGTATACTGTGTGGGGGCCTGTATACTGTGGGGGGGGCTGTATACTGTGTGGTGGGCTGTATACTGTGTGGGGGCCTGTATACTGTGGGGGGGCTGTATACTGTGTGGGGGCCTGTATACTGTGTGGGGGCCTGTATACTGTGGGGGGGGCTGTATACTGTGTGGTGGGCTGTATACTGTGTGGGGGCCTGTATACTGTGGGGGGGCCTGTATACTGTGGGGGGGCTGTATACTGTGTGGGGGCCTGTATATTGTGTGGTGGGCTGTATACTGTGTGGGGGCCTGTATACTGTGGGGGGGGGGGGCTGTATACTGTGTGGTGGGCTGTATACTGTGTGGGGGCCTGTATACTGTGGGGGGGGGGCTGTATACTGTGTGGTGGGCTGTATACTGTGTGGGGGCATGTATACTGTGGGGGCCTGTATACTGTGTGGTGGGCTGTATAGTGTGTGGGGGCCTGTATACTGTGGGGGGGGGGCTGTATACTGTGTGGTGGGCTGTATACTGTGTGGGGGCCTGTATACTGTGTGGGGGGGTCTGTATACTGTGTGGTGGGCTGTATACTGTGTGGGGGCCTGTATACTGTGGGGGGGGGCTGTATACTGTGTGGTGGGCTGTATACTGTGTGGGGGCCTGTATACTGTGGGGGGGGGCTGTATACTGTGTGGTGGGCTGTATACTGTGTGGGGGCCTGTATACTGTGGGGGCCTGTATACTGTGTGGTGGGCTGTATAGTGTGTGGGGGCCTGTATACTGTGGGGGGGGGGCTGTATACTGTGTGGTGGGCTGTATACTGTGTGGGGGCCTGTATACTGTGGGGGGGTCTGTATACTGTGTGGTGGGCTGTATACTGTGTGGGGGCCTGTATACTGTGGGGGGGGCTGTATACTGTGTGGTGGGCTGTATACTGTGTGGTGGGCTGTATACTGTGTGGGGGCCTGTATACTGTGTGGTGGGCTGTATACTGTGTGGTGGGCTGTATACTGTGGGGGCTGTATAATAAGAGAAAGGGTTTTAGCAGCTCTCACCTTTAGTCACCTGTGTGAAGCACGGAAACGAAATGGCTTGAACCTAGCCACACTTGATAAGTCCAAGAGCAAAAGAAAAGTTGTTTCCAGCTTCAGCGTATAAAAGTTTTCTTTATTCAGCTTGTGGTATAAAATCCGACACAAAATCACATGGAGAGACACGGACAGATTGTGACGCGTTTCAGGCTGTGGTATTGAGTCCTTCTTCAAGACAATACATCAGTGTACTAAAAACAAGAACTTTATATACCACACAAATGGATATGCTCCTCCTTCTTCAATTACTGATTTCATTGAAGACTGTGTCCCAGACCCAGGTGCTACTGGATTAGGAGAACCTCCCAGGAACACATGGGTGGGGACACAGTGCTTCAACAAAAACTTTCACATACAAAGAAACCACTACATGTATATATATATATAATGATGCACTACAAATACTGCAAGGTTAAATCATGCTTTCTATTCAAACCCTTTGGTATGCAAGTATCTAAAATGAACATCCAGTACGTTTCCCTACTTAGAAGTTTTTGTTTGCGATCGCCTCCTCTGACAGGTGTGGAGACCACCTCCACTCCCTGTACAGAGAACGCAGAGGTATCGCCCTTGTGAACAGCGGCAAAATGTCTGGTTGCCGCTGAGACATTCCGAGACAAAAAATGAGGGACATCGCTCAGATGTTTTCTAAGTTGTGATACGGAAAGCTGACAAGGGAGGAGCGGTCGTAATCCTTGATAGTGAGCTTTATAAGAATCAGATTCTGGAATTATTGAAAGACTCTAACATCTATCTTTCATTGGATTGCAGCCCTCTCCTCCCTTGTCAGAAAATACTTAATACTATTTTGGAAAGGGGTCACTCTTTAGGCATATTATCTAAAAGAGAAGTTGAGTACATGTATGTGGAACATGCAATTACACCCATTTTCCACGCGCTCCCCAAAGTCCATAAACCAGGTTTCCCTCCTCCACTACGGCCAATTGTGGCAGGTATCGGCTCTTACTCCGAAAAATTATCGGAGTGGGCAGATTCCCTGTTACAACCACTTGTGCCTTTAATACCGGGGTACTTGAGAGATACTGGCACAGTTTTGGGAAATTATTTCTCTCTTTTGACTGGCATGAAAACTATACATGGGTAACAGCAGACATCTCTTCATTATATACAAACATTATATATATAATGATGCACTACAAATACTGCAAGGTTAAATCATGCTTTCTATTCAAACCCTTTGTTATGCAAGTATCTAAAATGAACATCCAATATGTTTCCCTACTCAGAAGCTTCTGTTTGCGATCGCCTCCTCTGACAGGTGTGGACACCACCTCCACCCCCTGTACAGAGAACGCAGAGGTATCGCCCTTGTGAACAGTGGCAAAATGTCTGGTTGCCGCTGAGACATTCCGAGACAAAAAATGAGGGACATCGCTCAGATGTTTTCTAATGCGCACCTTCAGTTCATTAGTGGTGCACCCGACATATTGTAATTACATATTTTACATGTTATAACATAAACCACATGATCTGTTTTACAGTTTATATATTGTTTTAACAGATGTTTTTTATTATTTGCCGTGGATGTAATCTCTTTTAAAATGGACATATGTCGACAGCAGATACATTTTTTGCTGCCGCATTTATAGTTCCCATTTATTTTAGGCCACATGCTTGTTCTGGGAGAATTTTCCCTAAACAGGCTGGGGCTGATTTTTTGGCCCACTGTGGGGGCTCTTTTTGCTACACATTTTACCCCTGTGGATACTATATTATGCCATTCTTTATTATAATTTAGAACATGAAGATGTTTGCGTATGATCTTACAGATCCTAAAATAATCTCTGCTTTAATTAGTGGTGAAAATGATAGGTTTTTCTTTGTTAGTGATTTTTTCTCTTTCTTTATTCAATGAATGTTCACACTCCCTGTATCCCCATTCTCATTTTTGTTCTCATTGTCCATGTTCTTATTTATATTACTTTTTGGAAAAATTAGGGTTTCTCTGTTTTTTGATCTGGCAAAATTGATACCTCTATTGATATTGGTTTGGGTGTAACCTCTTATTTTTAATCTTGCTGCAATATTTTCAGCCTCTCTTTCAAAAAGCTCCTGAGTGGAGCAATTCCTCCTGGCCCTTATCATTTCTCCTTTTGGGATATTTTTCAGGACGTGTGGTGGATGGCAGGAGGAGGCCGAGAGGATAGTGTTACCAGCTGTAGGCTTCCTATGGGTGTATGTGACCACCCTGCTGGTGTCATTATCACCCTCCAGACATAGATCCAGAAAAACAATTTTCTCTGGGTCGCTGGAAAAGGTGAATTTTATTGATGCAGTACAGTTGTTAAAATATTCTATGCACTCAGCTATTCTCTCTGTGTCCCCCTGCCATACCCACAACATATCGTCGCTATAACGACCATACCATTGAAAATCTTCTCTATAGTGATTGTGGTCAGAAAAAAGAAAATTATTCTCCCACCACGCCATATATATATTTGCTATTGACAGTAAGTATTTAGCTCCCATAGGGATTCCTGACTGTTGTAAATAATATTTTTTGTTGAACATAAAAAAATTATGTCTCATCAAGAAATCAATAACCGAGCATAAAAATTCCTGCAACTCCAAAGTATAATTACTATAGTGTTCCAAGAACCATTTTAAAGCGACAATTGCAGATTGGTGGGGAATGTTTGTATATAATGAAGAGATGTCTGCTGTTACCCATGTATAGTTTTCATGCCAGTCAAAAGAGAGAAAAAATTTCCCAAAACTGTGCCAGTATCTCTCAAGTACCCCGGTATTAAAGGCACAAGTGGTTGTAACAGGGAATCTGCCCACTCCGATAATTTTTCGGAGTAAGAGCCGATACCTGCCACAATTGGCCGTAGTGGAGGAGGGAAACCTGGTTTATGGACTTTGGGGAGCGCGTGGAAAATGGGTGTAATTGCATGTTCCACATACATGTACTCAACTTCTCTTTTAGATAATATGCCTAAAGAGTGACCCCTTTCCAAAATAGTATTAAGTATTTTCTGACAAGGGAAGAGAGGGCTGCAATCCAATGAAAGATAGATGTTAGAGTCTTTCAATAATTCCAGAATCTGATTCTTATAAAGCTCACTATCAAGGATTACGACCGCTCCTCCCTTGTCAGCTTTCCGTATCACAACTTAGAAAACATCTGAGCGATGTCCCTCATTTTTTGTCTCGGAATGTCTCAGCGGCAACCAGACATTTTGCCACTGTTCACAAGGGCGATACCTCTGCGTTTTCTGTACAGGGAGTGGAGGTGGTCTCCACACCTGTCAGAGGAGGCGATCGCAAACAAAAACTTCTAAGTAGGGAAACGTACTGGATGTTCATTTTAGATACTTGCATAACAAAGGGTTTGAATAGAAAGCATGATTTAACCTTGCAGTATTTGTAGTGCATCATTATATATATATATATATATATATATATACACATGTAGTGGTTTCTTTGTATGTGAAAGTTTTTGTTGAAGCACTGTGTCCCCACCCATGTGTTCCTGGGAGGTTCTCCTAATCCAGTAGCACCTGGGTCTGGGACACAGTCTTCAATGAAATCAGTAATTGAAGAAGGAGGAGCATATCCATTTGTGTGGTATATAAAGTTCTTGTTTTTAGTACACTGATGTATTGTCTTGAAGAAGGGCTCAATACCACAGCCCGAAACGCGTCACAATCTGTCCGTGTCTCTACATGTGATTTTGTGTCGGATTTTATACCACAAGCTGAATAAAGAAAACTTTTATACGCTGAAGCTGGAAACAACTTTTCTTTTGCTCTTGGACTGTGGGGGCTGTATACTGTGTGGTGGGCTGTATACTGTGTGGGGGCTGTATACTGTGTGGTGGGCTGTATACTGTGTGGTGGGCTGTATACTGTGTGGGGCTGTATACTGTGTGGGGGCTGTATACTGTGGGGGGGCTGTATACTGTGGGGGGGGGGCTGTATACTGTGGGGGCCTGTATACTGTGGGGGCTGTATACTGTGTGGGGGCCTGTATACTGTGTGGTGGGCTGTATACTGTGTGGGGGCCTGTATACTGTGTGGTGGGCTGTATACTGTGTGGGGGCCTGTATACTGTGTGGGGGCCTGTATACTGTGTGGTGGGCTGTATACTGTGTGGTGGGCTGTATACTGTGTGGGGGCCTGTATACTGTGTGGTGGGCTGTATACTGTGGGGGGGCCTGTATACTGTGGGGTGGCTGTATACTGTATGGTGGGCTGTATACTGTGTGGTGGGCTGTATACTGTGTGGGGGCCTGTATACTGTGTGGGGGCCTGTATACTGTGTGGTGGGCTGTATACTGTGTGGTGGGCTGTATACTGTGTGGTGGGCTGTATACTGTGTGGGGGCCTGTATACTGTGGGGGGGGCTGTATACTGTCTGGTGGGCTGTATACTGTGTGGGGGCCTGTATACTGTGGGGGGGGGCTGTATACTGTGTGGTGGGCTGTATACTGTGTGGGGGCCTGTATACTGTGGGGGGGGCTGTATACTGTGTGGTGGGCTGTATACTGTGTGGTGGGCTGTATACTGTGTGGGGGCCTGTATACTGTGTGGTGGGCTGTATACTGTGTGGGCCTGTATACTGTGGGGGCTGTATACTGTGTGGTGGGCTGTATACTGTGTGGTGGGCTGTATACTGTGTGGGGGCCTGTATACGGTGTGGGGGCCTGTATACTGTGGGGGGGCTGTTTACTGTGTGGTTGGCTGTATACTGTGGGGGGGCTGTATACTGTGTGGTTGGCTGTATACTGTGTGGTGGGCTGTATACTGTGGGTGGGCCTGTATACTGTGGGGGTCTGTATACTGTGTGGGGGCCTGTATACTGTGGGGGCTGTATACTGTGTGGTGGGCTGTATACTGTGTGGGGGCCTGTATACTGTGTGTGACTGTATACTGTGTGTGTGACTGTATACTGTGTGGGGGCCTGTATACTTGGGGAGCTGTATACTGTGTGGTGGGCTGTATACTGTGTGGGGGCCTGTATACTGTGGGGGCTGTATACTGTGTGGTGGGCTGTATACTGTGTGGGGGCCTGTATACTGTGTGGGGGCCTGTATACTGTGTGGGGGGGCTGTATACTGTGTGGGGGGGCCGTATACTGTGGGGGGGCCGTATACTGTGGGGGGGCTGTATACTGTGTGGGGGGGCTGTATACTGTGTGGGGGGCTGTATACTGTGTGGGGGGCTGTATACTGTGTGGTGGGCTGTATACTGTGTGGGGGCCTGTATACGGTGTGGGGGCCTGTATACTGTGGGGGGGCTGTTTACTGTGTGGTTGGCTGTATACTGTGGGGGGGGCTGTATACTGTGTGGTTGGCTGTATACTGTGTGGTGGGCTGTATACTGTGGGGGGGTCTGTATACTGTGGGGGCTTTATACTGTGTGGGGGCCTGTATACTGTGGGGGGGGCTGTATACTGTGTGGTGGGCTGTATACTGTGTGGGGGCCTGTATACTGTGTGGTGGGCTGTATACTGTGTGGTGGGCTGTATACTGTGTGGGGGCCTGTATACTGTGTGGTGGGCTGTATACTGTGTGGGGGGGCCTGTATACTGTGGGGTGGCTGTATACTGTATGGTGGGCTGTATACTGTGTGGTGGGCTGTATACTGTGTGGGGGCCTGTATACTGTGTGGGGGCCTGTATACTGTGTGGTGGGCTGTATACTGTGTGGTGGGCTGTATACTGTGTGGTGGGCTGTATACTGTGTGGGGGCCTGTATACTGTGGGGGGGGGCTGTATACTGTCTGGTGGGCTGTATACTGTGTGGGGGCCTGTATACTGTGGGGGGGGCTGTATACTGTGTTGTGGGCTGTATACTGTGTGGGGGCCTGTATACTGTGGGGGGGGCTGTATACTGTGTGGTGGGCTGTATACTGTGTGGTGGGCTGTATACTGTGTGGGGGCCTGTATACTGTGTGGTGGGCTGTATACTGTGTGGGCCTGTATACTGTGGGGGCTGTATACTGTGTGGTGGGCTGTATACTGTGTGGGGGCTGTATACTGTGTGGGGGCTGTATACTGTGGGGGGGGGGCTGTATACTCTGGGGGCCTGTATACTGTGGGGGCCTGTATACTGTGTGGGGGCCTGTATACTGTGGGGGCTGTATACTGTGTGGTGGGCTGTATACTGTGTGGGGGCCTGTATACTGTGTGTGACTGTATACTGTGTGGGGGCCTGTATACTTGGGGAGCTGTATACTGTGTGGTGGGCTGTATACTGTGTGGGGGCCTGTATACTGTGGGGGCTGTATACTGTGTGGTGGGCTGTATACTGTGTGGGGGCCTGTATACTGTGTGGGGGCCTGTATACTGTGTGGGGGGGCTGTATACTGTGTGGGGGGGCTGTATACTGTGTGGGGGGGCCGTATACTGTGGGGGGCCTGTATACTGTGGGGGGGCTGTATACTGTGTGGGGGGGCTGTATACTGTGTGGGGGGCTGTATACTGTGTGGGGGGCTGTATACTGTGTGGTGGGCTGTATACTGTGTGGGGGCCTGTATACGGTGTGGGGGCCTGTATACTGTGGGGGGGCTGTTTACTGTGTGGTTGGCTGTATACTGTGGGGGGGGCTGTATACTGTGTGGTTGGCTGTATACTGTGTGGTGGGCTGTATACTGTGGGGGGGTCTGTATACTGTGGGGGGGGGCTGTATACTGTGGGGGGGCCTGTATACTGTGGGGGGGGCTGTATAGTGTGGGGGCCTGTATAGTGTGGGGGGCTATACTGCTGTACTGTATACTGTGGGGGTCTGTATGCTGTATACTGTGGGTGCGGTATAGTGTGGAGTGCTATACTGCTGTACTGTATAGTGTGGGGGGCTGTATCGTGTATAGTTTGGGGTGCTGTATACAGTGAGGTGTTGTATACTGTGAGGTGCTGTATACTGTGGGCTTCTATACTGCTGTACTATATACTGTGGGGTACTGTATAGTGTGGGGGGCTGTATCGTGTATAGTTTGGGGTGCTGTATACAGTGAGGTGTTGTATACTGTGGGCTGCTATACTGCTCTACTATATACTGTGGGGTACTGTATAGTGTGGGGTGCTATACTGCTCTACTATATACTGTGGGGTACTGTATAGTGTGGGGTGCTAAACTGCATACTGTGTGGTGCTGTATACTATAGGGTGCTATACTGTATACTGTGGGTTGCTGTATACTATAGGGTGCTATACTGTATACTGTGGGTTGCGGTATACTATAGGGTGCTATACTGCATACTGTGGGGTGCTGGGGTGCACTGTAACGCTAGGGTGAGCCGAGCCCCGGTCTCCTTCCTGCCGAGCGGTGCCCACTTCCAGCCTGAGCCCAGCTGCCCCGAGCACTGATCCTGAGCCGCTGGAGTCTTCAGAACTGGAAGTATTTACAGTCATTCACTGGACTCTACCAGATGTGTGGATTTTTTTTGTGTGTGTTGTGGTGGAGGGCGTGATTGCATGCTAGGGTGTGGGAAGGCGGGATCCAGGGGGCCCAAGTAAATTTTTGCCCAGGGTCCAATCAATATTAAAGACGGCCCTGTTCATATTCATAGTCACAGGTGCATATCCATAAAGCAAACATGGTTGATAAAAAAAATGGCTGCACAACATTTCACATACAAACAATAGAGCTGAGAAATGGGGATCATTCTAAATTAAAGTGGTATTATACCTACTAGAAATAGAAAAATGGAAGCTCTTAGCGCACATTTTGATCAAACTTTTGTCGGGCCCATCTACCAGGCTTCCAAGAGATAAGTCAAAGAGAGGCGGTAAATTAGTGTTAGGTATCCGTCTGCGGAAGCCACCTTGACGCCTGGTAGATGGGCCCGACACAAGTTTGATCAAAATGTGCGCTAAGAGCTTCCATTTGTCTATATTTATAGTAGGTACAATACCACTTGAATTTAGAATGATCCCCATTTCTCAGCTCTATTGTCCCCGTATACACTGTCAGCTGGTTGAAGTCTAGAGCACAGAGAGCACAGAATTGCACTTTGGACTTGTTGTCTGTGCTCCCGGGAATGAGTCACTGACCCACAAAAACAGGTTGCTTAATGTCTATTGTTTAATGTGTATTGTTCTATTATCCAGCAATTAACTAAATCACACAAAAGGATAATTAAAATTGTCTGTATTGTAGTTAATTACCAGAGAAACAATCTCTGATACCATTATATTCTGAACATTGCACACAGAGAGGAAAAAGCAGAAGACCAAAAGATGTGTGACACCGAGCAGGAGATCAGTCACCGTACTGTACATATGATGTGTAACAATCAGCCCAATACACAGGGATAAACCTGTCACGGCAGGTGAGACAAAGCAACGTTCTATAGATCTCCAGAGAGATTGACAGAAACATAAACGTATCTGGTGCTGAAACAGACTAAACTAAATATATTATACCTATAGTGGCAATTCTAATACTGCCTACTATGTACAAGAATATATCTACTATAATACTGCTCCTATGTACAAGAATATAACTACTATAATACTGCTCCTATGTACAAGAATATAACTACTATAATACTGCTCCTATGTACAGGGATATAACTACTATAATACTGCTCCTATGTACAAGAATATAACTACTATAATACTGCCTCCTATGTATAAGAATATAACTACTATAATACTGCTCCTATGTACAAGAATATAACTACTATAATACTGCCTCCTATGTACAAGAATATAACTACTATAATACTGCTCCTATGTACAAGGATATAACTACTATAATACTGCTCTTATGTACAAGAATATAACTACTATAATACTGCTCCTATGTACAAGAATATAACTACTATAATACTGCTCCTGTGTATAAGAATATAACTACTATAATACTGCTCCTATGTACAAGAATATAACTACTATAATACTGCTCCTATGTACAAGAATATAACTACTATAATACTGCTCCTATGTACAAGAATATAACTACTATAATACTGCCTCCTATGTACAAGAATATAACTACTATAATACTGCTCCTATGTACAAGAATATAACTACTATAATACTGCTCCTATGTACAAGAATATAACTACTATAATACCGTCCCCTATGTACAAGAATATAACTACTATAATACTGCTCCTATGTACAAGAATATAACTACTATAATACTGCTCCTATGTACAAGAATATAACTACTATAATACTGCTCCTATGTACAAGAATATAACTACTATAATACTGCTCCTATGTACAAGAATATAACTACTATAATACTGCTCCTATGTACAAGAATATAACTACTATAATACTGCTCCTATGTACAAGAATATAACTGCTATAATACTTCTCCTATGTACAAGAATATAACTACTATAATACTGCTCCTATGTACAAGAATATAACTACTATAATACTGCTCCTATGTATAAGAATATAACTACTATAATACTGCCTCCTATGTACAAGAATATAACTACTATAATACTGCCTCCTATGTACAAGAATATAACTACTATAATACTGCCTCCTATGTACAAGAATATAACTACTATAATACTGCTCCTATGTACAAGAATATAACTACTATAATACTGCCTCCTATGTACAAGAATATAACTACTATAATACTGCTCCTATGTACAAGAATATAACTACTATATTACTGCTCCTATGTACAAGAATATAACTACTATAATACTGCCTCCTATGTACAAGAATATAACTACTATAATACTGCCTCCTATATACAAGAATATAACTACTATAATATTGCTCCTATGTACAAGAATATAACTACTATAATACTGCTCCTATGTACAAGAATATAACTACTATAATACTGCTCCTATGTACAAGAATATAACTCCTATAATACTGCCTCCTATATACAAGAATATAACTACTATAATACTGCTCCTATGTACAAGAATATAACTACTATAATACTGCTCCTATGTACAAGAATATAACTACTATAATACTGCTTCCATGTACAAGAATATAACTACTATAATACTGCTCCTATGTACAAGAATATAACTACTATAATACTGCTCCTATGTACAGGAATATAACTACTATAATACTGCCTCCTATGTACAAGAATATAACTACTATAATACTGCTCCTATGTACAAGAATATAACTACTATAATACTGCTCCTATGTACAAGAATATAACTACTATAATACTGCTCCTATGTACAAGAATATAACTACTGTAATACTGCTCCTATGTACAAGAATATAATTACTATAATACTGCCTCCTATGTACAAGAATATAACTACTATAATACTGCTTCTATGCACAAGAATATAACTACTATAATACTGCTCCTATGTACAAGAATATAACTACTATAATACTGCTCCTTTGTACAGAATATAACTACTATAATACCGCTCCCATGTGCAAGAATATAACTACTATAATACTGCTCCTATGTACAAGAATATAACTACTATAATACTGCTCCTATATACAAGAATATAACTACTGTAATACTGCTCCTATGTACAAGAATATAATTACTATAATACTGCCTCCTATGTACAAGAATATAACTACTATAATACTGCTTCTATGTACAAGAATATAACTACTATAATACTGCCTCCTATGTACAAGAATATAACTACTATAATACTGCTCCTATGTACAAGAATATAACTACTATAACACTGCTCCTATGTACAAGAATATAACTACTATAATACTGCCTCCTATGGACAAGAATATAACTACTATGATACTGCTCCTAGGTACAAGAATATAACTACTATAATACTGCTCCTATGTACAAGAATATAACTACTATAATACTGCCTCCTATGTAGAAGACTATAACTACTATAATACTGCCTCCTATGTACAAGAATATAACTACTATAATACTGCTTCTATGTACAAGAATATAACTACTATAATACTGCTCCTATGTACAAGAATAGAACTACTATAATACTGCTCCTATGTACAAGAATATAACTACTATAATACTGCCTCCTATGTACAAGAATATAACTACTATAATACTGCTCCTATGTACAAGAATATAACTACTATAATACTGCCTCCTATGTACAAGAATATAACTGCTATAATACTGCCTCCTATGTACAAGAATATAACTACTATAATACTGCCCCCTATGTACAAGAATATAACTACTATAATACTGCCCCCTATGTACAAGAATATAACTACTATAATACTGCCTCCTATGTACAAGAATATAACTACTATAATACTGCTCCTATGTACAAGAATATAACTACTATAATACTGCTCCTATGTACAAGAATATAACTACTATAATAATGCTCCTATGTACAAGAATATAACTGCTATAATACTGCTCCTATGTACGAGAATATAACTACTATAATACTGCTCCTATGTACAAGAATATAACTACTATAATACTGCCTCCTATGTACAAGAATATAACTACTATAATACTGCTCCTATGTACAAGAATATAACTACTATAATACTGCCTCCTATGTACAAGAATATAACTACTATAATACTGCCCCTATGTACAAGAATATAATTACTATAATACTGCTCCTATGTACAAGAATATAACTACTATAATACTGCTCCTAGGTACAAGAATATAACTACTATAATACTGCTCCTATGTACAAGAATATAACTACTATTATACTGCTCCTATGTACAAGAATATAACTACTATAATACTGCCTCCTATGTACAAGAATATAACTACTATAATACTGCTCCTATGTACAAGAATATAACTACTATAACACTGCTCCTATGTACAAGAATATAACTACTATAATACTGCCTCCTATGGACAAGAATATAACTACTATGATACTGCTCCTAGGTACAAGAATATAACTACTATAATACTGCTCCTATGTACAAGAATATAACTACTATAATACTGCTCCTATGTACAAGAATATAACTACTATAATACTGCTCCTATGTACAAGAATATAACTATTATAATACTGCTCCTATGTACAAGAATATAACTGCTATAATACTGCTCCTATGTACAAGAATATAACTACTATAATACTGCTCCTATGTACAAGAATATACCTACTATAATACTGCCTCCTATGTACAAGAATATAACTACTATAATACTGCCCCTATGTACAAGAATATAATTACTATAATACTGCTCCTATGTACAAGAATATAACTACTATAATACTGCTCCTAGGTACAAGAATATAACTGCTATAATACTGCTTCTATGTACAAGAATATAACTACTATAATACTGCTCCTATGTACAAGAATATAACTACTATAATACTGCCACCTATGTACAAGAATATAACTACTATAATACTGCTCCTATGTACAAGAATATAACTACTATAACACTGCTCCTATGTACAAGAATATAACTACTATAATACTGCCTCCTATGGACAAGAATATAACTACTATGATACTGCTCCTAGGTACAAGAATATAACTACTATAATACTGCTCCTATGTACAAGAATATAACTACTATAATACTGCCTCCTATGTACAAGAATATAACTGCTATAATACTGCTCCTATGTACAAGAATAGAACTACTATAATACTGCTCCTATGTACAAGAATAGAACTAATATAATACTGCTCCTATGTACAAGAATATAACTACTATAATACTGCTCCTATGTACAAGAATATAACTACTATAATACTGCCTCATATGTACAAGAATATAACTACTATAATACTGCTCCTATGTACAAGAATATAACTACTATAATACTGCTCCTATGTCCAAGAATATAACTACTATAATACTGCCTCCTATATACAAGAATATAACTACTATAATACTGCTCCTATGTACAAGAATATAACTACTATAATACTGCTCCTATGTACAAGAATATAACTACTATAATACTGCTCCTATGTACAAGAATATAACTACTATAATACTGCTCCTATGTACAAGAATATAACTACTATAATACTGCTCCTATGTACAAGAATATAACTACTATAATACTGCTCCTATATACAAGAATATATCTACTATAATACTGCTCCCTATGTACAAGAATATAACTACTATAATACTGCTCCTATGTACAAGAATATAACTACTATAATACTGCCTCCTATGTACAAGAATATAACTACTATAATACTGCTCCTATGTACAAGAATATAACTACTATAATACTGCTCCTATGTACAAGAATATAACTACTATAATACTGCTCCTATGTACAAGAATATAACTACTATAATACTGTCTCCTATGTACAAGAATATAACTACTATAATACTGCTCCTATGTACAAGAATATAACTACTATAATACTGCTCCTATGTACAAGAATATAACTACTATAATACTGCTCCTATGTACAGGAATATAACTACTATAATACTGCTCCTATGTACAAGAATATAACTACTATAATACTGCTCCTATGTACAAGAATATAACTACTATAATACTGCCTCCTATGTACAAGAATATAACTACTATAATACTGCTCCTATGTACAAGAATATAACTACTATAATACTGCTCCTATGTACAAGAATATAACTACTATAATACTGCTCCTATGTACAAGAATATAACTACTATAATACTGCCTCCTATGTACAAGAATATAACTACTATAATACTGCTCCTATGTACAAGAATATAACTACTATAATACTGCTCCTATGTACAAGAATATAACTACTATAATACTGCTCCTATGTACAAGAATATAACTACTATAATACTGCTCCTATGTACAAGAATATAACTACTATAATACTGCCCCTATGTACAAGAATATAACTACTATAATACTGCTCCTATGTACAAGAATATAACTACTATAATACTGCTCCTATGTACAAGAATATAACTACTATAATACTGCCCCTATGTACAAGAATATAACTACTATAATACTGCTCCTATGTACAAGAATATAACTACTATAATACTGCCTCCTATGTACAAGAATATAACTACTATAATACTGCTCCTATGTACAAGAATATAACTACTATAATACTGCTCCTATGTACAAGAATATATCTACTATAATACTGCTCCTATGTACAAGAATATAACTTCTATAATACTGCTCCTGATAAATTAGATATTGGAACAGTCAGAAAAGATCGTGCTGGGGTTGATGCTTCAGGTTCAGGTCTTTCTATTTCTGATGTGATTCATTTTGTGCATTGAAATCTGGAACAATGGACGGTGACGGTAGAGATGATGCACAGAGGTGACACTACATCGTCTCTGCTGCTCTTTGCTGCTAGCACGTGTTCGCTTATTGTTTGTAAATTTACAGAGAAGATGAAGGTGAAGAAACATCCAGCCCTCGTGGCTCCAGGACGGGTCCGGTGACATTCCAGCATCCAGGACCTCCACTCGACAAGGTATTTCAGGAGAGAGAGAGAAGAGATGAGTCTGGCATCTGCAGAGCATCTCTCAGCAGCACCGAAGCGAAGATGATGAGAGTCCTGTTTATTCTTCTGCTGACTGGTGAGTGCAGAGATAATCATTATGATTGTAACTAATGGAGAACATGCAGTCCTCTGTAGAAGACTACAATCTATTGTCCCCTGTTATCAGCCATTTCAGAAGGGAGAGGATGACTGTAGTGTTCTTCAATGGGGGATGTGACATGAAGTGCGGGGACCTCCCCTCGCCATGATCACGTCACATATCTTTACTGCTGGGACCCTCCAGAGACATGGACTGGTACGTCGGGCTGTGGTGATGGCTTCTTCTAGGTCTTTCTATTGAGTACTACTCCCATCATGCACTGCGGAGCTTTGTATGGTAAGGCTGTGAGACATTCAGTCCATGTCTGTGGTGGTCCTCTCCGTAGTGAGGCATCTTTGGAATCTATGAACTCTTAGACCAGATTATAAGTTCTTGGGCACAGAGGCTGATGAACAGTACTGTATACACATCTCTCCACAGTATACAGTCAGGTCCATAAATATTGGGACATCGACACAATTCTAACATTTTTGGCTCTATACACCACCACAATGGATTTGAAATGAAACGGACAAGATGTGCTTTACCTGCAGACTGTCAGCTGTAATTTGAGGGTATTTACATCCAAATCAGGTGAATGGTGCAGGGATTACAACAGTTTGCATATGTGCCTCCCACTTGTTAAGGGATCAAAAGTAATGGGACAATTGTCTTCTCAGCTGTTCCATGGCCAGGTGTGTGTTATTCCCTCATTATCCCAATTACAATGAGCAGATAAAAGGTCCAGAGGTCATTTCCAGTCTGCTATTTGCATTTGGAATCTGTTGCTGTCAACTCTCAAGATGAGATCCAAAGAGCTGTCACTATCAGTGAAGCAAGCCATCATTAGGCTGAAAAAACACAACAAACCCATCAGAGAGATAGCAAAAACATTAGGCCTGGCCAAAACAACTGTTTGGAACATTCTTAAAAAGAAGGAACGCACCGGTGAGCTCAGCAACACCAAAAGACCCGGAAGACCACGGAAAACAACTGTGGTGGATGACCGAATAATTCTTTCCCTGGTGAAGAAAACGCCCTTCACAACAGTTGGCCAGATCAAGAACACTCTCCAGGAGGTAGGTGTATGTGTGTCAGAGTCAGCAATCAGGAGAAGACTTCACCAGAGTGAATACAGAGGGTTCACCACAAGATGGAAACCATTGGTGAGCCTCAAAAACGGGAAGGACAGATTAGAGTTTGCCAAACGACATCTAAAAAAGCCTTCACAGTTCTGGAACAACATCCTATGGACAGATGAGACCAAGATCAACTTGTACCAGAGTGATGGGAAGAGAAGAGGATGGAGAAGGAAAGGAACTGCTCATGATCCTAAGCATACCACCTCATCAGTGAAGCATGGTGGTGGTAGTGTCATGGCGTGGGCATGTATGGCTGCCAATGGAACTGCTTCTCTTGTATTTATTGATGATGTGACTGCTGACAAAAGCATCAGGATGAATTCTGAAGTGTTTCGAGCAATATTATCTGCTCATATTCAGCCAAATGCTTCAGAACTCATTGGATGGCGCTTCACAGTGCAGATGGACAATGACCCAAAGCATACTGCAAAAGCAACCAAATAGTTTAAGGGAAAGAAGTGGAATGTTCTGCAATGGCCAAGTCAATCACCGGACCTGAATCCGATTGAGCATTTCACTTGCTGAAGACAAAACTGAAGGGAAAATGGCCCAAGAACAAGCAGGAACTGAAGACAGTTGCAGTAGAGGCCTGGCAGAGCATCACCAGGGATGAGACCCAGCGTCTGGTGATGTCTATGCGTTCCAGACTTCAGGCTGTAATTGACTGCAAAGGATTTGCAACCAAGTATTAAAAAGTGAAAGTTTGATTTATGATTATTATTCTGTCCCATTACTTTTGGTCCCTTAACAAGTGGGAGGCACATATGCAAACTGCTGTAATTCCTGCACCGTTCACCTGGTTTGGATGTAAATACCTCACATTACAGCTGACAGTCTGCAGGTAAAGCACATCTTGTTCATTTCATTTCAAATCCATTGTGGTGGTGTATAGAGCCAAAAATGTTAGAATTGTGTCAATGTCCCAATATTTATGGACCTGACTGTATATGGGACTGGGTGCCATATTGGGGGAAAAGACCACCCGCCTGGCTCTTACACTGGCACAGGGTGGCTGTTACAGATTTTCATTAGGTACCATGTTCTGCCTCTTGTATACAGCAGGGGGCACAATACTCCACATTCACCTGTAATTACTCTACAATGTCAACCTTCTCTTGTTTCTTCTCCCCCAGTCCTCCCAGCAGTCGTGCTCCCCGAACGGCCGCTTCCCCCCGTCTGCGGCTCTCCGGTGTTCTCCAGGAGGATAATCGGAGGAACGGATGCAGCAGAAGGAGCCTGGCCCTGGCAGGCCAGTATACTGTACAACTGGAGCCCGGTCTGTGGGGGGTCCCTGATCACCAACCAGTGGGTGCTCAGCGCCGCGCACTGCTTCTCCCCGTGAGTCACCCCTCTAAAATATATAGATGTGCGATACTGTCTGCTGAGCCGTGTATCTAATCCTATCATGTGTGATACTGTCTGCTGAGCTGTGTATCTAATCCTATCCTGTGTGATACTGACTGCTGAGCTGTGTATCTAATCCTATCCTGTGTGATACTGACTGCTGAGCTGTGTATCTAATCCTATCATGTGTGATACTGTCTGCTGAGCTGTGTATCTAATCCTATCCTGTGTGATACTGACTGCTGAGCTGTGTATCTAATCCTATCTTGTGTGATACTGCCTGCTGAGCTGTGTATCTAATCCTATTCTGTATTATACTGTCTGCTGAGCTGTGTATCTAATCCTATTCTGTATTATACTGTCTGCTGAGCTGTGTATCTAATCCTATCCTGTGTGATACTGACTGCCGAGCTGTGTATCTAATCCTATCTTGTGTGATACTGTCTGCTGAGCTGTGTATCTAATCCTATTCTGTATTATACTGTCTGCTGAGCTGTGTATCTAATCCTGTCATGTGTGATACAGTCTGCTGAGCTGTGTATCTAATCCTATTCTGTATTATACTGTCTGCTGAGCTGTGTATCTAATCCTGTCATGTGTGATGCTGTCTGCTGAGCTGTGTATCTAATCCTACCCTGTGTGATACTGTCTGCTGAGCTGTGTATCTAATCCTACCCTGTGTGATACAGTTTGCTGAGCTGTGTATCTGATTCTATCCTGTGTGATACTGTCTGCTGAGCTGTGTATCTAATCCTACCCTGTGTGATACTGTCTGCTGAGCTGTGTATCTAATCCTACCCTGTGTGATACAGTTTGCTGAGCTGTGTATCTGATTCTATCCTGTGTGATACTGTCTGCTGAGCTGTGTATCTAATCCTATCCTGTGTGATACTGTCTGCTGAGCTGTGTATCTAATCCTATCCTGTGTGATACAGTCTGCTGAGCTGGGTATCTGATTCTATTATGTGTGATACTGTAGTAGTAGTAATAGTAATATTAATAGTAGTAGCGGTGGTGGTAGTTGAAATAGTAGTAATAGTCAGGGCCGTCTTTAATATTGATTGGACCCTGGGCAAAAATTTACTTTGGCCCTCTGGATCCCGCCTTCCCACACCCTAGCATTCAATCACGCCCTCCACCACAACACACACTAAAAAAATCCACACATCTGGTAGAGTCCAGTGAATGACTGTAAATACTTCCAGTTCTGAAGACTCCAGCGGCTCAGGATCAGTGCTCGGGGCAGATGGGCTCAGGCTGGAGGTGGGCACCGCTCTGCAGGAAGGAGACCGGGGCTCGGCTCACCCTAGCGTTACAGTGCACCCCAGAGTATGCAGTATAGCACCCTATAGTATACAGCAACCCACAGTATACAGTATAGCACCCTATAGTATACAACACCCCACAGTATATAGTAGAGCAGTATAGCACCCCACAGTATACAGCACCCCACAGTATACATCACCCAAAACTATACACTATACAGTACCACACACTATACAGTACAGCAGTATAGCACTCCACAATATACAGAACCTCACAGTATACAGAATACAGCAACCCAAACTATACAGAATACCACACCTCACAGTATACAGCACCCCAAAATATACAGCCTCCCACAGTATAAAGCACCTCACAATATACAGTATACAGCACCCCACAGTATACAGCACCCCACAGTATATAGTAGAGCAGTATAGCACCCCAAAATATACAGCCCCCCATAGTATACAGCACCCCATAGTATACAGTAGAGCAGTATAGCACCCCACAGTATACAGTAGAGCAGTATAGCACCCCACAGTATACAGTACCCCACATTATACAGCCCCCTACAATATACAGCACCCTATAGTATACAGTAGAGCAGTATAGCACCCCACAGTATACAGTAGCTTACAGTATATTAGTATAACAGTCCCTGTCACCTTTTCCTGATGTAATCTTCACAAAAAAAGCTCCACAGTTAAGGCAAACTTCTCCTGCAGCAACACTCCTGGTAGAAAGGACCTTTAATGACCTCAGAGCCATGTGACCAGTAATATTGCTAGGTTACTGGTCACATGGTGATGATGTCATCTAAGGTCCTAGAGAATCACAGCTCTCACAGTACGCTGCCTGGAGTGCCGGCAGGAAGGCATGGCAGCACCCCCTGTGTAGCTGACAGCCTGATACTCGGGGCAGTGGCTAGCAGGGCTCAAGAGGCAGCTGCCTTGGCCCCCCCAGGAGCAACTAGGCCCGGGGCATCTGCCCCTTTTGCCCCTTGTTAAAGATGGCCCTGGTAATAGTTAAAGTAGTAGTAGCAGCAGTAATAGTAGTGGTGATAGTAGTAGTAGTAGTAGTAGTAGTAGTAGTAGTGGTCATAGTAGTAGTAGTAGTAGTAGTGGTCATAGTAGTAGTAGCAGCAGTAATAGTAGTGGTGATAGTAGTAGTAGTAGTAGTAGTAGTGGTGATAGTAGTAGTAGCAGCAGTAATAGTAGTGGTGATAGTAGTAGTAGTAGTAGTGGTGATAGTAGTAGTAGCAGCAGTAATAGTAGTAGTAGTAGTAGTAGTAGTAGTAGTAGTGGTGATAGTAGTAGTAGCAGCAGTAATAGTAGTAGTAGTAGTAGTAGTAGTAGCAGTATAGTGGTTGCAGTCAGGGGCATAGCTACAGTATAGGGGAAGCGGCTGCTTTGTGGCCCATCCAAAAGTAAGGCTTAAAGACTTTATTGTCAGAGCCCCTCAGCAGTATTATACCCTGACATTATATACACGTTGCAGGAAACGGACAGAGTGGCTGCCGGGCCTGTCTTGACCAACCACAGGAGTGAGGGTTTTACACTAGGAAGGGGATTGCAAACAAGTTGCTGGGGGAGGGGGGCTCCGTTTAAAAATATGCTGTCGGACCTAGTCATTTCTAGTTATGCCACTAGTTGTAGTAGTAGTAGTAGCAGTGGTAGTAGTGGTGGTAGTAGTAGCAGTAGTAGCAGTTCTAGTAGTAGTAGTAAAGTGGTTGTATTAGTAGTAGAAGAAGCAGTGGTGATGGTAGTAGAAGTAGTTAGTAAAAGTAGCAGTAGCAACGTGATAGTAGTAGTAGTAGTAATAGTAGTTCAAGTAGTAGTGGTGCTGGTAGTAGTATTAATAGTGGTGTAAGTTGTAGTAGTAGTTTCTTCTCTGTACATTTCTCCGGTGTTTCTTCTCTGTACATTTCTCCGGTGTTTCTTCTCTGTACATTTCTCAGGTGTTTCTTCTCTGTACATTTCTCCGATGTTTCTTCTCTGTACATTTCTCCGGTGTTTCTTCTCTGTACATTTCTCCGGTGTTTCTTCTCTGTACATTTCTCCGGTGTTTCTTCTCTGTACATTTCTATGGTGTTTCTTCTCTGTACATTTCTCCGGTGTTTCTTCTCTGTACATTTCTCCGATGTTTCTTCTCTGTACATTTCTCCGGTGTTTCTTCTCTGTACATTTCTCAGGTGTTTCTTCTCTGTACATTTCTCCGGTGTTTCTTCTCTGTACGTTTCTCCGGTGTTTCTTCTCTGTACATTTCTCCGGTGTTTCTTCTCTGTACATTTCTCTGGTGTTTCTTCTCTGTACATTTCTCTGGTGTTTCTTCTCTGTACGTTTCTCCGGTGTTTCTTCTCTGTACATTTCTCCGGTGTTTCTTCTCTGTACATTTCTCCGGTGTTTCTTCTCTGTACGTTTCTCCAGTGTTTCTTCTCTGTACGTTTCTCCAGTGTTTCTTCTCTGTACATTTCTCCGGTGTTTCTTCTCTGTACGTTTCTCCGGTGTTTCTTCTCTGTACATTTCTCTGGTGTTTCTTCTCTGTACATTTCTCTGGTGTTTCTTCTCTGTACATTTCTCCGGTGTTTCTTCTCTGTACATTTCTCTGGTGTTTCTTCTCTGTACGTTTCTCCGGTGTTTCTTCTCTGTTCATTTCTCCGGTGTTTCTTCTCTGTACATTTCTCCGGTGTTTCTTCTCTGTACGTTTCTCCGGTGTTTCTTCTCTGTACATTTCTCCGATGTTTCTTCTCTGTACATGTCTCCGGTGTTTCTTCTCTGTACATTTCTCCGGTGTTTCTTCTCTGTACATTTCTCCGGTGTTTCTTCTCTGTACATTTCTCCGGTGTTTCTTCTCTGTGCGTTTCTCTGTGTTTCTTTTCTGTACATTTCTCAGGTGTTTCTTCTCTGTACGTTTCTCCGGTGTTTCTTCTCTGTACATTTCTCCGGTGTTTCTTCTCTGTACATTTCTCCGGTGTTTCTTCTCTGTACATTTCTCCGGTGTTTCTTCTCTGTACATTTCTCTGGTGTTTCTTCTCTATACATTTCTCTGGTGTTTCTTCTCTGTGCGTTTCTCGGTGTTTCTTTTCTGTACATGTCTCTGTTCATTTCTCTGGTGTTTTTTTCTTTACATTTCTCTGTTGTTTTTCTCTGTACATTTGGATTTGTATGGATCCTGGGAGTTGCCGCTTTTTATTATATTTCCTCCTTTTTTTACTAAATATACTAAATTTACTATATTGTGAACAGTTCTACAAATTTCTTATTGACCTAGGTGTTATTTTATCTATATTTCAAGAATCGTGTTTCCTGTCAATGAATAGATTTTTTCCTGTTTACATTCAAGCTTCTCTGCACCTAGTCCTAATCACACAACTAAGGGTTTGTTACAATGTGTCAGTGAAAGTGAATGTATCAGTCTGAAGTTCCAGGATTTTTATTTGACAGGAAATTGTTAAGACTGAATACAATAGTGGCAAATCCATTGCCAGGAATAAACTCATGGCCAAGAGGCCTACAAGACGATGATTACTGTGACTTGGGATGTGACTGGAGGATAAGGTGTTACTTAAAACCAATAGAAGCTTGGTTGCTCTGCTTGGCCGAGGCAGGTGCAGACATCATCCCGGTAACAGTGCTAACACCTTGTTTCTGCTCCTTTTAGATCCTCATCCCCCTCACTGTACACCATCTACCTGGGGGTCTACAAGCTGGACCTCCCCAATTCTAATGCGCTGCTAGCTAATGTGGACAGTCTGGTTATCCACCCCCAGTACACAGGTCCTGGAAGCAGTGGAGATATTGCTCTGGTCCACCTCTCCAGACCGATCACCTTCACCCAGTACATTCGCCCAGTGTGTATACCATCTGCTTCCATGGTCTTCCCACCAGGATCCAGCTGCTATGTTACAGGATGGGGCCGGACAAAGTCTGATGGTGAGTAACTACAGTGACCCTCAGCCAGAGTTTTACTCCAGATCCTCCCTATCTGTATAGTGGAGCCCCCTCTATTCTCCATCTTCCCCCTTTCTACATGCTAGCCTTGCTTTCCCAACGTGGTGCTTTCTCTTAGCCTTGTTCTTTTTCCTCTAAAAATCTCTAGAGGCGGTAGATCCTATCCTATAAAATATTCCTCAGCTGCTGCAGAACTTCTTTGATAGAAAGAGGAGGAGTTCCATGAAGTTTCTCCTTCCTCATCTCAAAGAGGTTCTGCAGCAGCTGCCTTAAAAAGTTAGAATAACACATGTCTAATTTTAATATGCAAAGTTTTTATGTTTTTAGTCATTTTATGGGAATGTTGCCATTGGGGGGGGGCCGTGGCTCTCAAAGCAGGGGTCATCATTGTGACGTCTGATTTATGAGCCCTAATCTTATAATATCCAGTGTATGTAATCTCTTCGTCCTCACACTGTGCCTCTGTTGTAGGTGTTCTTCATGTTTTGGTTGTTATATGGGAATGTTTCCATTGGGGGGCGCCGTGGCTCTCAAAGCAGTGGTCATCATTGTGACGTCTGATTTATGAGCCGTAATCTTATAATATCCAGTCTATGTAATCTCTTCGTCCTCACACTGTGCCTCTGTAGGTGTTCTTCATGTTTTGGTTGTTATATGGGAATGCTGCCACTAGGGGGCGGTGTAGCTCTCAGAGCAGTAGTCATCGTAGTCATTCATGAGCTCCAATCTTATAATATCCAGTCTATGTAATCTGTCCTTCTTGCGCCTGTTGATGTCTCATTTATGGGCCTAATCTCCAAGTAATCTCCTGTTACACCTTCCACCAGGTTATCTTCTCCCATGAGACTTCTCTGCGCTGCGGTTACCGGTGATGAGACAGGGCACAGTCCGGGCGCGGTGCCAGTTGTTAGTAGTAGCTGGCATGGCGCCTGGAATGTCTCCTGTATCATTAGAATTATTTCTGCTTCCCTCAGACTGAAGCTTCTGTTTGTTTGCTTGGGGCAGAGGCTCATGTGGAATATTGGGGGAAGAGTTGGAGTTTTGGTGGTGGGCAGTTGAGGCCACGTTGAGGACCTCTGGAGGATCACCATTGGGTTCCATGCAGTAGGACTGCTCATTGCTTCACTTGTGTCTCTGCAGAATTCCTGGCGTCCCCTAAGACCCTTCAGCAGCTGATGCTTCCCCTGATCAGCAGGGAGTCCTGTGACCAGATGTACCACATAGGCTCAGGTACCGGAGCCAGCGTGGCCATCATCAAGAGTGACCAAATCTGTGCTGGGTACCAAGCTGGACAGAGAGATTCCTGCATTGTAAGTCCTAGAAATCTGATCTGGGGCCTGAATCTCGTCTCGTTACGTTGTATTTATTTCATCCTTTGTTGATACAATGTTGCTGTTTTGTTACCTGGGAACATCAGACATTTTTATGCAGATCTAAGGGCTCTTTCACACTTGCGTTGTTCTGTTCCAGAATAGAGTTCCGTCGTCGGGGCTCTATGCCGGAAGAATCCTGATCAGGATTATCCCCATGCATTCTGAATGGAGAGAAATCCGTTCAGGATGCCTTCAGTTCCGGAACGGAAAGTTTTTTGGCCGGAGAAAATACCGCAGCATGCTGCGCTTTTTGCTCCGGTCAAAAATCCTGAACACTTGCCGCAAGGCATTAATCCGGATCCGGCCTTAAGCTAAACGTCGTTTCGGCGCATTACCGGATCCGACGTTTAGCTTTTTCTGAATAGCTACCATGGCTGCCAGGACGCTAAAGTCCTGTTTGCCATGGTAAAGTGTAGTGGGGAGTGGGGGAGCAGTATACTTACCGTCCGTGCGGCTCCCGGGGCACTTCAGAGGGACGTCAGGGCGCCCCACGCGCATGGATGACGTGTCGCATGGATCACGTCATCCATGCGCATGGGGCGCTCTGACGTCATTCTGGAGCGCGCCGGGAGCCGCACGGACGGTAAGTATAATGCTCCCCCGCTCCCCACTACTACTACGGCAACCAGGACTTTAATAGCGTCCTGGCTGCCATAGTAACACTGAACGCATTTTGAAGACGGATCCGTCTTCAAATGCTTTCAGTTCACTGTTCACTGTTACGGGCACTTCCGGCAAATGGAGTACACGACGGATCCGGACAACGCAAGTGTGAAAGAGGCCTTAAGGCTCTCATATATTACTTATGTTCAAACATGGTTCCCCATTTCCCCGTGACGGGACAAGCTGAGCCTCTACGTGTAGAAGTAAGATTAACCGTCTGTCCAGGTCCCCGGACCGGAGCTCTCTGGCCTTCACTCTGGAGGGACATTTGACAGTAGAAGGTTATGAACACAATGGAAGGATCGAGAATCTCCACCGATCATGAGGAGCAATCAGGATTGATCTTATTATTACCACAATGCATTTCAGGCCCAGATTGGTTTCTGGTTGGCACCAGTCCTGAAATGCAGTTAAATGTTGAAAATACATCAACCACTACTCCACTCATCATATTCTTTCCTCCTGATCATCCTGGAAAGTAGTGATTCCTCTACTGTAGTACTGGCAGATTCATTCCTGTTGACTAGATCACTGTTGACTAGATCACTATTCCCTAGGTCACTTTTCACCAGTTAAACATTCATTAGGAAACTATTTATCGAGATCAATATTCAATAGGTAATGATTCAGTAGGTAACGATTCAACAGTTCACTGTTCATCTAGATCACTGTTTACCATATCACTATTCACCAGATCACTATTCAGCTAGATCTTTATTCACTAGGTCACTATTCATCTAGATTACTATTCACTAGGTCACTATTTACCAGGTCACTATTCCTCTAGATCTTTATTCACCAAATCACTATTCCTCTAGATCTTTATTCACTAGGTCACTATTCACCAGGTTACTAGTCACTAGGTCACTATTCCTCTAGATTACTATTCACTAGGTCACTATTCCTCTAGATTACTATTCACTAGGTCACTATTTATCAGGTCACTATTCCTCTAGATCTTTATTCACCAGGTCATTATTTATCAGGTCACTATTCCTCTTGATCTTTATTCACCAGGTCACTATTCACCAGGTCATTATTTACCATGTCACTATTCATCTAGATCTTTATTCACCAGGTCACTATTCATCTAGATCTTTATTCACTAGGTCACTATTCACCAGGTCATTATTTACCAGGTCACTATTCCTCTAGATCTTTATTCACCAAATCACTATTCCTCTAGATCTTTATTCACTAGGTCACTATTCACCAGGTTACTAGTCACTAGGTCATTATTCCTCTAGATTACTATTCACTAGGTCACTATTCACCAGGTCATTATTTATCAGGTCACTATTCCTCTAGATCTTTATTCACCAGGTGACTATTCACTGGGTCACTATTCACCAGATCACTATTCATCTAGATCACTGTAACGGTCCGTTTCAGCAGACAAGGGGTTAAAATCCGTTTAGGCGATGTGCCCCTTTCTAAGAGACGGGCCCAGCTACTGCAGAACACCAAACGACAGAACTGGATACAAAGTAGCACTCCAAACTGGAACCTCACGAATAGCTGCTAGCAGACGAACAGGGATCGGCTTACACTTCTGGCAATCGGTCTTCTAACAGCATACAGTGAATCCCCCCAATAACGAGACAAGGCTCCGTGTTGAGGGTCAAGCAGTGGTCTGACTGTACTTCACGTACAGCCTCTTTTATTCATAAACCACAAACATAGTACTGCCCAAGAGGCCAGCAGCCAGTCCTTCCCAAAACCCAGTGGCGAGGTTGGTTTTACCACACATCTCCCCCCCCCAGGGAAGACTAACCAGATACCTGACCTCACGCCGGTCGGTACCTGAGTTAGTCTGGCAGCCCACCCACAACCCAATACTGGACCTGTTGAATTTAGTAGCCTGTCTCTGTCCAGTGAGTCCACCAAGGTTATGTTGGAAGCTGGTACTCCCAGTCTCTGTGTTGCTCCCTGGCTTGGAGTCTGGTTGTTGGAGGGGGAGACCGACTGTCTCTACCCCCTGTGCGTTAAGCTGCCGCTGGGGAGAGGGGGTAACGAGCTCCTCTCCCATACATACTTCCAGCCGCTGGGGAGGGCGACCGACTGTCTCCGCTCCCAATACAGTGTCCTGCTGCTGGGGAAAGGAGACTGGGCTCTCTATTCCCTGCTGGGCACTCTGCCGCTGGGGGACAGGACCGACTGTCTCTGCCCCCTGTAACTCCGCCTGCCGCTGGGGAATGGAGACTGGGCTCCCAATTCCCAAAAAATCATGCTGCTGCTGGGGGGCAGGAACAACTACCTCTGCCCCCTGTAACTCAGCCTGCCGCTGGGGAGGGAGGACGCTGCTCTCCTCTCCCTGCATTTCACACTGCCTTCCCGGCATATCACTCTGCTGCTGGGGGGCAGGAACAACTACCTCTGCCACCTGTAACTTAGCCTGCCGCTGGGGAGGGAGGACGCTGCTCTCCTCTCCCTGCATTTCACACTGCCTTCCCGGCATATCACTCTGCTGCTGGGGGGCAGGAATAACTACCTCTGCCCCCTGTAACTCAGCCTGCCGCTGAGGAGGGAGGACGCTGCTCTCCTCTCCCTGCATTTCACACTGCCTTCCCGACATATCACTCTGCTGCTGGGGGGCAGGAACAACTACCTCTGCCCCCTGTAACTCAGCCTGCCGCTGGGGAGGGAGGACGCTGCTCTCCTCTCCCTGCACTTCACACTGCCGCTGGGGAATGGAGACTGGGTTTGTCACCTTACTGTCCTGCTGAGCCTTCTCACTGGCGTGGAACAGCTGCTGGTAGCCCTGTTCCAGCTCCATCTCCCGGGTCACCAGGTGGACCAGGTCCTGCTCAATCTCATGAGTGTCGTCCCAGTCATTCCTGCTCTCCCTCCATTCCAAGAGATCATGGAACCGGGCTTGTGTAGGGCTCCCAAACTCCAGCTCTGAAAAAGTCTCCCATAACAAGCCAGGACCATCAAACTCCTCTCCCTCCGGCTTGTCATGCTCAGCTGTCCTGGGTAGGTATTGTGCCCCATACCACCAGAGCGCCTGGTAGGCATCTTCCAGCCACAGCTCCCGCCATGCTAGGAGTTCCAATTCCTTTACCCATTCCTCCCGGGGCTGCTCTCCCAGGAAGGGCATCCGCAGGGCTACTCGCTTCTGCAACCGCTGGTCTTCCGTGGGGAGTCTCTCGTCCTGCATATACTCCACAATACCCAGTACCTGGTACCAGATGCCTTTGCGGACTGCATCTCGGTCATCCATGACACCCTCATCGTACTCCACTGCTGTTTCCATTCTGGTGCTGTCAGGGTCGCTGTACTGGGACATGCGTTGCCCTCAAATTGTAATTCCAGGGAATGATGTTTCTTTGTAGCTCTCCTTCTGGGCTGTGGGAACGATCCCACTGCTGCCACCAATGTAACGGTCCGTTTCAGCAGACAAGGGGTTAAAATCCGTTTAGGCGATGTGCCCCTTTCTGAGAGACAGGCCCAGCTACTGCAGAACACCAAACGACCGAACTGGATACAAAGTAGCACTCCAAACTGGAACCTCACGAATAGCTGCTAGCAGACGAACAGGGATCGGCTTACACTTCTGGAAATCGGTCTTCTAACAGCATACAGTGAATCCCCCCAATAACGCGACAAGGCTCCGTGTTGAGGGTCAAGCAGTGGTCTGACTGTACTTCACGTACAGCCTCTTTTATTCATAAACCACAAACATAGTACTGCCCACAGGGGTTTGAAATACATCCAATCAGTAATTTACAACACATACAATGTAACTACAGCAACCAATCGTTCACACCCCCAGAGGACCAGAATGAAGACTGTGACATAGGACAAATACAACATATCCCCACAATGCATCATGGTCTCCTCCTCTCTGTCCCGGAGACAACCTGAGGAGCAATCCAATTATCTCTGAGGACAAAGGGAGATCGCCAATACACATGTGAGGACAACAGAACAGACATCACCCTTTAAACACACAATGGGACAATGGCACAATAGAAACACACCCAGCATTTCCTCCCAAGCTGACAAGTTACACTTATTATAAATTGTTACAACTTTGTGAGTTTACATTGGCCATACATATATCTAACATCAATTTAAACAGTATAACTTTGGGACAAACCTATCCAAAATTCCCTTGAATAGGTTCAGGGGTTTAAAAGTTAGTATATGGCCCATAATCCAGGGGCAAGAGGCCAGCAGCCAGTCCTTCCCAAAACCCAGTGGCGAGGTTGGTTTTACCACAATCACTATTCACCAGATCACTATTCATCTAGATCACTCTTACCAGGTCACTATTCACTAGTTCACAATTTCTTATTTTCACATTCAGCTTCTGCAATAATCATTGTGCACTTTCTATATAATGTGAACTAAACGTGATCCTTTTCTTCCTGTATAGGGAGACTCCGGGGGTCCTCTGGTGTGTAAAATGAATGGGTATTGGTACCAGGCTGGCATTGTGAGCTGGGGAGATGACTGTGCTCTGCCAAACCGCCCGGGAGTCTACACTTTGGTTTCATCCTACGAGTCATGGATCAACTTGTATATTATCAAGAGCTTCTCCTCCTCTTCTCCCAGTCTGGGTGCCTCAGTGCTGCTCCTTTTGGTCTCTCTGATGCTGCACAGTTGATTCACGTCTCCCATGAGGCTAAGGAACCCGAAAAATAACTCTACCTAAATGCCTACAACGGCCGAAGTCACGACTCCAGATAAATGAGTATGGAGATTTATTATAAAGACTAATACTTCATGACTTGGTGAATATTGTGCCTCCTCATCATCGTGTCTCATCTTCATTCTGCCTCTTCGTCTTCATTGTTTCTCCTCATCATCATCATCATCATCATCGTGTCTCATCTTCATCATTACATCTCCTCATCTTCATCGTGTCTCATCTTCATTCTGTCTCCTCATCTTCATTGTCTCTCCTTCTCCTCATCATCATTGTCTCTCATCATTGCATCTCCTCATCTTCATTGTGTCTCATCTTCCTCATCGTCTCCTCATCTTCATTGTCTCTCCTTCTCCTCATCATCATTGTGTCTCATCATTACATCTCCTCATCTTCATCGTGTCTCATCTTCATTCTGTCTCCTCATCTTCATTGTCTCTCCTTCTCCTCATCATCATTTTGTCTCATCATTACATCTCCTCATCTTCATTGTTGTCACGAGTTGGAGGTCCCAGGAGAGACCACCGCGTCGTCATGCAATAAACAAACGGAAATCAGGTACAGACACAAGAGTTTATTGCACAAACAAAACAGGGAAAGCAACACAGATAAAACATGAGCTCTATGTACCGTCAGCACAGTGGTAGAAAACCCCCACTGCGCCACTGTCTAGTAATACTCCAGAGGGGCGTAACTAAGCAACTCCTGGTTTTCACTAGAGCCCTAGATGGTAGGGTTAGACTTAGCCGCAGAAAGTTGCCAGGGTCCACTCTGGAGCGTGACCTAGACAGTGACAGCAGGAGCGAATGGACAACAGGTACCAGAAGGTACCGACGGCACATAGGCAAACATAACAGACAGGTAAATACAAAACAGGGCAAATAATAACACAAGCAGGAGTTCATGCAAGGGAGCAGGAGTGGCAATGAGCAGAGAAGGACTTGCTCCACCAGTAGTAAACTGCATGGCCTTGTCATGCCACTATGCTGCAAAGGCTTGCTGAACACAGACATATGAATACAAAACAGGGCAACTAATAATACAAGCAGGAGTTCACGCAAGGGAGCAGGAGTGGCAATGAGCAGAGAAGGACTTGCTCCACCAGTAGTAAACTGCATGGCCTTGTCATGCCACTCAGCTGCAAAGGCTTGCTGAACACAGACATCAGAATAAACACAAAGTAACTAAAACACAACTGGCAGAACAGAAAGACAGGAAAAAGGACGCAAATGAACAAGTAGGGAAACTCACAGAGCACAGACAGACAGACACAGATCCCATGGGTCAGCAGCATGGGAGAGAAAGTACAAACCAGGAGCAGGACAGGACAAGACAACACACACCAGGAGAGCTGACCCAGAACTGAGGAAACCTCAGCCTTATATACAGGTTCCATGGGTGCAGCAGAGAGACCACACCCATGGAGCAGACAGAGGATTAACTCCTAATAGGAATACAGGGGAGTTAACCCATACAGAACCACAAATACAAAGGAACGGAGCTGCAGCGAGAGCATAGACAGAAGGTCACAGCCAGCGGTAATGACTGTGACAATTGTGTCTCATCTTCCTCATCGTCTCCTCATCTTCATTGTCTCTCCTTCTCCTCATCATCATTGTGTCTCATCTTCCTCATTGTCTCCTCATCTTTCTCATCATTGTGTTACCTCATAGTCCTCATTATTCTGTCTTCTCGTCTTCATTGTGTATCCTCATTTTCTTAATTATTGTGCCCCATCCTCCTCATCGTTGGTCTCCTTATCTTCATCATCATTTTCTTTTCCTTCTGGAGAACATCCTGCTCACTGTGGGTTCTGTTCACCCTTGTGTGTCTTGAATGGATGGACATCTTAATTCATTACCAGAACATGATGGATTTAGCAGACAGTGGACAATGTAATAAGAAAAGCTGTAGCCATAGACGTCTTCCCCATTCCCAGTTCACCTTAACAAGCAGACATGGATCAGAAGATTTGCACACAGAACTGAGGGGGCTACAGCAAAACATCCTCATATTAGATGCCCCCTCACAATCCCAGGACAAGGGATCCAGCACATTGTATGGGATAATGGAGACATGTCCGTCTGTCCAGTCACCCTGCCCTCTGCTTGTGTTCAAGTCTGGGCACTGACGAATGGCAGCTGTGGGACTGAGATCTAGGGACTCCTTCTCCATGGACTCCACAGCAGCCGGCAACAGGACAGAAGATATTTCCAGGATTTTTTGGAGATTTTATAAATGGTGCAAAGCACATGTAAAGCCCACACCAATTAAAATATGTGTTTGAACCTGTCTGGTCTCTGAGGATAGCGTTTTGCAAGGATATCAGTCCCAGGAGCCCCATGTATAGATCCATACACTGCTGAATATATGTGCCGTCCATATAGAGCATAAAAAAAAATAAAAAATCTTAAACGCAACAAGAATCTGAGTGCCTCAATTTTGTACTACATGAATGTGGCTATTTTAGCCTTTGATTGGCACCGGAACTTTCAGAGTCCATATAGAGCAGACATGACCAAACAATCCTGCAGAGGAAATCAAACCATCCTCTCTGAAGTCGTGATCCCAGACATAACTAACTGAGCACTGAAACTTCGATAGGGGGTGAGTTATCTGACCTCCTGTGATTGTGACCACAAGACTTTTCTTATATCACATTATGTGGGGGGGTTAGACATCTATTGTCTGCCACATACAATGCTGTCTTGACACCTTTTTCTGGGAGGTCATTATCACCTACTGACTCCAATTAGGATAATGGAATCAATACCTCTGACCCCATGCTGGGTATAATGACCTCTGACCCCATGCTGGGTATAATTACCAGATGTTGATGCAGTTACATATTTATTCCCAGAGAATTCTTGTACAGTCACTCAGAATTGAGAAAGCTCGTTGGAAGAACGAGTGAAACGTTTTCAAGAAATCTACAGTAAGTCCAGTTGCCTTGATTTATTCTTTACAGATATTATGTGGATGATTTCATTGTTCTTAGTGACACTAAAACAATGTAACAATAATAATAATAACAACAATGATAAGAATATTGTGTTTATTCTTGTATTTAGAAGCTGACATAAGTAAAGTCACATAAATAAAATCTAGTTTCAGTATTCCAACGTGTAATATAATGATTGCGGTCGTAGTCATTTATCTGATGTGTTGCCCCCTAGTGGCCCCCACTGGTGCTGCCCACGGACATGAATCAGGTCTTTTCAGACAGTATCTGCTCCTCTGGATGAATTCTTATACAAAGTTTTGACTCAGTCCCTTTGGCTTATATCAGCCGACATTGGCTCTTACCCAAAAATCCTTAAAGGAGTTCTGCCAACATTAAATCTTATTTTTAAAATTCAGCATGAAGAAGTTGTTATTTTGGAATTTACTTTCTGTTACAAAAATGTTTCAGTTGTGAGAAAATCTCTTTACGTTATTATAATGGCGCCCCCTGGTGTTTAATCTGTATAGTAATGTGCATGTCCACTTACTGAGGTGGTCCCACATGCTCAGTTCCATCCTGTGACTACCACCAGCCAAATCTACTGTTAGAAGCTGCATCACTAAGGATATGCCCCCCTGAGGAAGGACGCTTCCCCTATGAAGAGTGTAACGGAACGCCTAGCACCCCGACCGGGTACCTCCGTCGATAGCTGCTCATAGTGCTTCCAGAGGACTCCAAGCACTCCACTTGACACCGTACGCACTGCAGACCCCACGAACCACCGCAGCTTGGTTGGGGTCTCACCGTCCTCCACCCACGCTGGACCCAAGACTGGGCTTCAGCTTCCAGTGGATAAACCTCTCCTACATCCAGAGAGCAGGAACCAGGAACAAGCTCTTACAAGAGCTTATACTCAGGGGAGTATTGTGATATAGCAATCCCCAAGAGTGTAGTTATCGCATTCCCCAAACATGAGCCAAAACTTCATGAAGGTATAAAAGCAACCACTTTATTCTAACACACAAGCATTTTATACACATCTTCCAACAAGGCCACCACCCACAGGGTTTTGTAAAAACAGCCAATCACATGCATTTACAGTATTCAAACCTCCCCAGCAATTGTACACAAAATCCCCTTCCCTCTGTCTGTAACGCAATAAACAAAATACAATGAGCGCAATATGTTCATAAAGTGTCCACAGGAATCCTGATAATGTGAAAAGTCTCTTATAGCATATCCTTTTAAGCTCGATATGAGCTTTGGATTGAAGAAAACTTTAAATCGATGTTTGGCTTACCGTCTAGCGTCTGCTGTCTCCCTATTGCTTCAATGGAGCTTTAAATATTTTCCGGCTTATTCAGTCGCTCCATACAGCAAGCTGGTTTGAGTTTCGCGGGAGTTCCAAAGATCGCAGGAGTTGCCACTCTGTTCCGCAATTTCCTTTGGTGCAGCTTTCGACGATAAGAACAGTAAATCCTTTACTGTAGAGATTTTCTTCTGTATGGCCATACAGTATTATCGGAGGCTTTTCAATGCAGGTACATCACTTGTTTCACCATACGCGTTACGGGTAGATTCACTCTCCCTTCCTCAGTGGTCAAGGCAGGCAGACACTTGACCACTGAGGAAGGGAGAGTGAATCTACCCGTAACGCGTATGGTGAAACAAGAGCTGTACCTGCATTGAAAAGCCTCCGATAATACTGTATGGCCATACAGAAGAAAATCTCTACAGTAAAGGATTAACTGTTCTTATCGTCGAAAGCTGCACCAAAGGAAATTGCGGAACAGAGTGGCAACTCCTGCGATCTTTGGAACTCCCGCGAAACTCAAACCAGCTTGCTCTATGGAGCGACTGAATAAGCCGGCAAATATTTAAAGCTCCATTGAAGCAATTGGGAGACAGCAGACGCTAGACGGTAAGCCAAACATCGATTTAAAGTTTTCTTCAATCCAAAGCTCATATCGAGCTTAAAAGGAGATGCTATAAGAGACTTTTCATATTATCAGGATTCCTGTGGACACTTTATGAACATGTTGCGCTCCCAGTGAATACACCTACAACATCTTCAGTGACATTCAGTTTCCCAAATTGGGATAGAGCGCTAGAAGATAATACCCCCTCTTTCCCAAATAACAGCATATACTTGAAGTTTTTTGGTGTGATATATATTATTGAATTTATCTACACTATTGAGTCATATGAATATAGTGTCGATCATATCTACCACAATATATGTGACTGTAATTTTGTATATTATTGCTACATTGTTCTTATAAATTTTATTACTTGTATTTTATGGGGATTTAATAAATATTTTCTGCATATGTCAATCTGGTTGTCAAGTGTATGAGTGCTCGCTCATTATTCTATTACTACATTTGCCTTTAAAAGAGGGTGGGGTGATTCCCTCTATATGAGCTTGCAGCACCATACCTTAACTACTTGCTAGTGAGCCACCACAACCTACCACTATTTAAAATACAATGCGCATTGTCTGAGACGCAATTAACTAACACAATGAGCATTGTCTGAGACGCAATACACAAAATACAATTACTAAACGTAATGGACTAACTTGAACCCTGGTCTAATTCGTGGGGGTGAGAGTTCAAGTTAGTCCAAGTCATTTGTGAACAAATGAGGCCTGGCTGATGAGAGGGCCCATAATCCTGGGGCAAGAGGCTAGTAGCCAGGCCCCTTCAAAACCAGTGGCGAGGTTGGTTTCGCCACAAAGAGAATCTAGCAGAGCAATTGGGGCAGTGAATGGGGAGATCTGTGGATCCATGTGAGGTCCAGGGCGGCTTCTAGGAAGGACAACCCCCTTTATTTCTGAGTATAATACATTTATCCATAAAACACAATACAGATGATGGTTCTTGTCACAAATCAATTTCCAGCAGAATCGATATACATCAATATAGTGGGGTATATAATCGTAAACAGTTCCAGCATATGGAGTAGCCCCTAAAATAACAATTTTATTGGTATACCTTAAAAGGGGATCCCTATTGGGTCCACTCGTTATAACATAAATAATATACAAACAGGGTAGTGTATCCTATAGTCACATCCAGTATAATTGGTAACCTGGGGTACGGGAATATTTGTCCCTATGTCTACCCCTATCCTAAAACCTCAGCCCAGGGAGGGCTCCTAATGGTGGAGGCCCCCTGTCCACGTACCTAGACTCCTACCCCTCACAGATCCCTATGGGGGTGCAGCGGGGATGTTTCTAAATTACCTCAGGTATGAGGTGAGGATAATAATTAATCATAAATATATATATATCAACTGGATGCAAGAAGAAAAAACAACGTGGTACAGACATATACAAAAAATACGATTGGTCAGGGTTGACTGGATAGTCATACACCTTAACTACCTTTTAAGGTATACCAATAAAATTGTTATTTTAGGGGTTACTCCATATGCTGGAACTGTTCTTGTCACAAAGGCTGACGCTCACATGTGGGTGTAAACTGAGCCATTCCATAAATGAAGGTATCTAGAGGCTAAAAACCAGTCCTGAACAAATACTTCTCCCAGCTGAGGATTGTTACATTGCAGCACATTTTACGATCTAGGGGTTCCGGGAATCGGACCCTCACTGATCAGATATTGATAATATAAGGCAACTCTCACACTTGCGGCAGCAGGGGCCGGAAGGCTGTTCTGGCGAGGGAACAGCCTGCCAGATCTGTGCTAACGCTAGCCCACCGTGCCAGTGGAAGTCTGCTCTGGTCCCATTCACTATAATCAGGGTGGGCCAGAGGTCCGGCTGCAGCACGGCAAACATCCCGAGAGGCGGACGGACAAAAATTACAGCATGCTGCAGTTTTTGTCCGGCCGCCTTCCGGCTTGTTTGCCATGCTGCGGCCGAAACCTCCGGCCCACCCTGATTATAGTGAATGGGGCCAGAGCAGACCTCCGGCGGCACGGTGGGTTAGCGTTAGCACAGATCTGTCAGGCTGTTCCCTCACCGGAACAGCCAGCCGGCCCCTGCTGCCGCAAGTGTGAGAGTAGCCTTATATTATCAATATCCTGGAACCCCTAGATCGTAAAATGAGCTGCAATGTAACAATCCTCAGCTGTGAGAAGTATTAGTTCATGACTGGTTTTTAGCCTCTAGATACCTTAATTTACTGACAGCAAGCAGAGATAATTAACATTGCAATGAATTGAAACACAGAGCATTTGCTTATACAATGACAGAAGACAGGAGCAGCCTCATTGATTTTTTGAGATCATCGACTGAGTGACCAAAGCGAAGGTCCACATGTCATCCCCTTTTCTGATAATGTCCTGACCTCTCATGTCACCAGGCAGATCTTATTGTCCCAGGACTGGGAGACACCTTGAGATGGAGAAAAGTCTAGGAGAAGGCATCAGTCCTAACAGGCACCACTTTATCAGGGTCACTGTGACAGTGGATCATGGAGATGGAATCACAGCAGAAGCAATGGGCTCAGGGGGATCACCAGGAGGCTGACCATGGACCAGACATGAGAGTGAGCTCCACCATATGTGAAGCCCACAGTTGTGATAACAATGGGAGTTGAGGGTCCCACCTCTTGACCATGCGTGGTGGACTTCACAATACTGGTCTTGGGTTGTAAGGTGATGGGGGCTTTAGTTGTGTTGAAGATTTTACTTGGAAGTAAAATGCTCCCCCCATTGCTGTACGGCAAAGAGGGCACATACTGCTGGAGCCAGGACTGGTAGTACTGGATTCTGGTGTAAACTCCAGGCCGATTGGCCATTGCACATCCAATACCCCAGCTGGTAATGCCAATCTGCAGCCAAACACCGTTCGCGTTGTACATGAGCGGTCCACCGGAGTCACCCTGCAAAGAAACAGCACAATCACTGAAAGTCAATCTACTGGTCAGTGGTCAAGAAGAGCGTCATGTAACTGACATGTAAGGTGCTTTCACATGAGCGTTTATGCTGTCCGGTTTTTGAGATTCACCAGGACATCTCATAACCACAGCGAAACTCTTCCGTTATTATAATCTAACCGGCTGCATCCGATCAGATTGGATCCGGTTTTATTAAATTGAAAATTAAGAAAACGGATCCGGCACTAAAACCATTGTAAGTCAATGCGTGCAAGATCCGTTTTTTTTCATGTCTGAATTCGTGTCTAAATCCAGATCCGGCACCATTGACTTACATGGTTTTGGTGCCAGATCCGGTTTGTTCAGTTTCTCATGACGCACGTCCGGCATGGGAACACAACAAAACAGAGCAGAATGCATTCTGGTGCACTGCGTTCCGCTTTGTTCAGTTTGTCCCCATTGACAATGAACGGGGACAAAACTGAAGCATTTTCTTCCGGTTTTGAGATCCTCTGACGGATCTCAAAACGGGAAAGGAAATCGCAGATGTGAAAGTCGCCTCTGTAAATGTGTCCTTCATTCTTACACATGACACAGAGTTCTGACAACCCCTGTACAGAGGGGCTGAATACAAACGCAAACCACACTTTTCAGATTTTTTACATTGTGAAAATCTTGTATCATCTTCTTCTCACTTCACACAGATTTGTGCTGTCGGTCGATCACATAAAATATCAATAACATACATTTACGTTTGTGGGTGTAATGTGGAAAAATGTGGAAAAGTTCAAGGGTATGAATACTTTTCAAGGCACTGTAACTAAGGTATAAAGAAAATATTAGTGCCCATGTAACAGCTTCTGCCATAGCAGTGCCAATCATGAGCCTATGACAAGGTAGCGCTCATGTATTAACCAGAAGTGAGGCATCAGGAAAACTAGTAGAATGGACTAGAGAAGGGGCACTACTACACCGGAGACTAGAGAAGGGACACTAATACACCGGAGACTAGAGAAGGGACACTAATACACCGGAGACTAGAGAAGGGACACTAATACACCGGAGACTAGAGAAGGGACACTAATACACCGAAGACTAGAGAAGGGACACTAATACACCGGAGACTAGAGAAGGGACACTAATACACCGGAGACTAGACAAGGGACACTAATACACCGAAGACTAGAGAAGGGACACTAATACACCGGAGACTAGAGAAGGGACACTAATACACCGAAGACTAGAGAAGGGACACTAATACACCGGAGACTAGAGAAGAGACACTAATACACCGGAGACTAGACAAGGGACACTAATACACCGAAGACTAGAGAAGGGACACTAATACACCGGAGACTAGAGAAGGGACACTAATACACCGGAGACTAGAGAAGGGACACTAATACACCGGAGACTAGAGAAGGGACACTAATACACCGGAGACTAGAGAAGGGACACTAATACACCGAAGACTAGAGAAGGGACACTAATACACCAGAGACTAGAGAAGGGACACTAATACACCGGAGACTAGACAAGGGACACTAATACACCGAAGACTAGAGAAGGGACACTAATACACCGGAGACTAGAGAAGGGACACTAATACACCGAAGACTAGAGAAGGGACACTAATACACCGGAGACTAGAGAAGAGACACTAATACACCGGAGACTAGACAAGGGACACTAATACACCGAAGACTAGAGAAGGGACACTAATACACCGGAGACTAGAGAAGGGACACTAATACACCGGAGACTAGAGAAGGGACACTAATACACCGGAGACTAGTGAAGGGACACTAATACACCGGAGACTAGAGAAGGGACACTAATACACCGGAGACTAGAGAAGGGACACTAATACACCGGAGACTAGAGAAGGGACACTAATACACCGAAGACTAGAGAAGGGACACTAATACACCGGAGACTAGAGAAGGGACACTAATACACCGGAGACTAGACAAGGGACACTAATACACCGAAGACTAGAGAAGGGACACTAATACACCGGAGACTAGAGAAGGGACACTAATACACCGAAGACTAGAGAAGGGACACTAATACACCGGAGACTAGAGAAGAGACACTAATACACCGGAGACTAGACAAGGGACACTAATACACCGAAGACTAGAGAAGGGACACTAATACACCGGAGACTAGAGAAGGGACACTAATACACCGGAGACTAGAGAAGGGACACTAATACACCGGAGACTAGAGAAGGGACACTAATACACCGGAGACTAGAGAAGGGACACTAATACACCGAAGACTAGAGAAGGGACACTAATACACCAGAGACTAGAGAAGGGACACTAATACACCGGAGACTAGACAAGGGACACTAATACACCGAAGACTAGAGAAGGGACACTAATACACCGGAGACTAGAGAAGGGACACTAATACACCGAAGACTAGAGAAGGGACACTAATACACCGGAGACTAGAGAAGAGACACTAATACACCGGAGACTAGACAAGGGACACTAATACACCGAAGACTAGAGAAGGGACACTAATACACCGGAGACTAGAGAAGGGACACTAATACACCGGAGACTAGAGAAGGGACACTAATACACCGGAGACTAGTGAAGGGACACTAATACACCGGAGACTAGAGAAGGGACACTAATACACCGGAGACTAGAGAAGGGACACTAATACACCGGAGACTAGAGAAGGGACACTAATACACCGGAGACTAGAGAAGGGACACTAATACACCGGAGACTAGAGAAGGGACACTAATACACCGGAGACTAGAGAAGGGACACTAATACACCGGAGACTAGAGAAGAGACACTAATACACCGGAGACTAGAGAAGGGACACTAATACACCGGAGACTAGAGAAGGGACACTAATACAATGGAGACTAGAAAAGGGACACTAATACACCGGAGACTAGAGAAGGGACACTAATACACCGGAGACTAGAGAAGGGACACTAATACACCGGAGACTAGAGAAGGGACACTAATACACCGGAGACTAGAGAAGAGACACTAATACACCGGAGACTAGAGAAGGGACACTAATACACCGGAGACTAGAGAAGAGACCCTAATACACCGGAGACTAGAGAAGAGACACTAATACACCGGAGACTAGAGAAGGGACACTAATACACCGGAGACTAGAGAAGGGACACTAATACACCGGAGACTAGAGAAGGGACACTAATACACTGGAGACTAGAGAAGGGACACTAATACACCGGAGACTAGAGAAGGGACACTAATACACCAGAGACTAGAGAAGGGACACTAATACACCGGAGACTAGAGAAGGGACACTAATACACCGAAGACTAGAGAAGGGACACTAATACACCGGAGACTAGAGAAGTGACACTAATACACCGGAGACTAGAGAAGGGACACTAATACACCGGAGACTAGAGAGGAGACACTAATACACCGGAGACTAGAGAAGAGACACTAATACACCGGAGACTAGAGAAGGGACACTAATACACCGGAGACTAGAGAAGGGACACTAATACACCGAAGACTAGAGAAGGGACACTAATACACCAGAGACTAGAGAATGGACACTAATACTCCGGAGACTAGAGAAGGGACACTAATACACCGAAGACTAGAGAAGGGACACTAATACACCGGAGACTAGAGAAGGGACACTAATACACCGGAGACTAGAGAAGGGACACTAATACACCGGAGACTAGAGAGGAGACACTAATACACCGGAGACTAGAGAAGGGACACTAATACACCGAAAGGACACTAATACACCGGAGACTAGAGAAGGGACACCAATACACCGGAGAGACTAGAGAAGGGACACTAATATACCGGAGACTAGAGAAGGGACACTACTACACCGGAGACTAGAGAAGGGACACTACTACACCGGAGACTAGAGAAGGGACACTAATACACCGGAGACTAGAGAAGGGACACTAATACACCGGAGACTAGAGAGGAGACACTAATACACCGGAGACTAGAGAAGGGACACTAATACACCGAAAGGACACTAATACACCGGAGACTAGAGAAGGGACACCAATACACCGGAGAGACTAGAGAAGGGACACTAATATACCGGAGACTAGAGAAGGGACACTACTACACCGGAGACTAGAGAAGGGACACTACTACACCGGAGACTAGAGAAGGGACACTAATACACCGGAGACTAGAGAAGGGACACTAATACACCGGAGACTAGAGAAGGGACACTAATACACCGGAGACTAGAGAAGGGACACTACTACACCGGAGACTAGAGAAGGGACACTAGTACACCGGAGACTAGAGAAGGGGCACTAATACACTGAAGACTAGAGAAGGGAAACGAATACACCGGAGACTAGAGAAGAGACACTAATACACCGGAGACTAGAGAAGAGACACTAATACACCGTAGACTAGAGAAGGGACACTAATACACCGGAGACTAGAGAAGGGACACTAATACACCGGAGACTAGAGAAGGGGCACTACTACACCAGAGATTAGTGAAGGGGCACTACTACACCGGAGATTAGTGAAGGGACACTAATACAAACGGAGACTAGAGAAGGGGCACTACTACACCGGAGACTAGAGAAGGGACACTAATACACCGGAGACTAGAGAAGGGACACTAATACACCGTAGACTAGAGAAGGGACACTAATACACCGGAGATTAGAGAAGGGACACTAATACACCGGAGACTAGAGAAGGGACACTAATACACCGGAGACTAGATAAGGGGCACTAATACACCGGAGATTAGTGAATGGGCACTACTACACCGGAGATTAGTGAAGGGACACTAATACACCGGAGACTAGAGAAGGGGCACTACTACACCAGAGATTAGTGAAGAGACACCAATACACCGGAGACTAGAGAAGGGACACTAATACACCGGAGACTAGAGAAGGGGCACTACTACACCAGAGATTAGTGAAGGGGCACTACTACACCGGAGATTAGTGAAGGGAGACTAATACACCGGAGATTAGTGAATGGGCACTACTACACCGGAGATTAGTGAATGGGCACTAATACACCAGAGATTAGTGAATGGGCACTACTACACATGAGACTAGAGAAGGGACACTGCTACACCGGAGATTAGTGAAGGGGCACTGCTACACCGGAGATTAGTGAAGGGGCACTACTACACCAGAGATTAGTGAAGGGGCACTACTACACATGAGACTAGAGAAGGGGCACTACTACACCAGAGATTAGTGAAGGGGCACTACTACACATGAGACTAGAGAAGAGGCACTGCTACACCGGAGATTAGTGAAGGGGCACTACTACACATGAGACTAGAGAAGGGACACTAATACACCGGAGACTAGAGAAGGGGCACTACTACACATGAGACTAGAGAAGGGACACTAATACACCGGAGACTAGAGAAGGGGCACTACTACACATGAGACTAGAGAAGGGGCACTGCTACACCGGAGATTAGTGAAGGGGCACTACTACACCAGAGATTAGTGAAGGGCACTACTACACCGGAGATTAGTGAAGGGGCACTACTACTTCGGAGATTAGTGAAGGGCACTACTACACCGGAGATTAGTGAAGGGACACTAATACACCGGAGATTAGTGAAGGGAGACTAATACACCGGAGATTAGTGAATGGGCACTACTACACCGGAGATTAGTGAATGGGCACTAATACACCAGAGATTAGTGAATGGGCACTACTACACATGAGACTAGAGAAGGGACACTGCTACACCGGAGATTAGTGAAGGGGCACTGCTACACCGGAGATTAGTGAAGGGGCACTACTACACCAGAGATTAGTGAAGGGGCACTACTACACATGAGACTAGAGAAGGGGCACTACTACACCAGAGATTAGTGAAGGGGCACTACTACACATGAGACTAGAGAAGAGGCACTGCTACACCGGAGATTAGTGAAGGGGCACTACTACACATGAGACTAGAGAAGGGACACTAATACACCGGAGACTAGAGAAGGGGCACTACTACACATGAGACTAGAGAAGGGACACTAATACACCGGAGACTAGAGAAGGGGCACTACTACACATGAGACTAGAGAAGGGGCACTGCTACACCGGAGATTAGTGAAGGGGCACTACTACACCAGAGATTAGTGAAGGGCACTACTACACCGGAGATTAGTGAAGGGGCACTACTACTTCGGAGATTAGTGAAGGGCACTACTACACCGGAGATTAGTGAAGGGACACTAATACACCGGAGACTAGTGAAGGGGCACTACTACACATGAGACTAGAGAAGGGGCACTGCTACACCGGAGATTAGTGAAGGGGCACTGCTACACCGGAGATTAGTGAAGGGGCACTACTACACCAGAGATTAGTGAAGGGGCACTACTACACATGAGACTAGAGAAGGGGCACTACTACACCAGAGATTAGTAAAGGGGCACTACTACACATGAGACTAGAGAAGGGGCACTACTACACATGAGACTAGAGAAGGGACACTAATACACCAGAGATTAGTGAAGGGGCACTACTACACCGGAGACTAGACAAGGGACACTAATACACCGGAGACTAGTGAAGGGACACTGCTACACCGGAGACTAGCGAAGGGACACTAATACACCAGAGATTAGTGAAGGGACACTAATACACCGGAGATTAGTGAAGGGACACTAATACACCGGAGACTAGAGAAGGGACACTAATACACCAGAGATTAGTAAAGGGACACTAATACACGGGAGATTAGTGAAGGGACACTAATACACCGGAGACTAGAGAAGGGACACTAATACACCAGAGATTTGGAAGGGACACTAATACACCGGAGACTAGAGAAGGGACACTAATACACCAGAGATTAGTGAAAGGACACTAATACACCGGAGACTAGAAAAGGGACACTAATACACCGGAGACTAGAGAAGGGACACTAATACACATGAGACTAGAGAAGGGACACTAATACATCGGAGACTAGAGAAGGGACACTAATACACCGGAGATTAGTGAACGGGCACTACTACACTGGAGATTAGTGAATGGGCACTACTATACCACAGACTAGAAAAAGGGCACTACTACACATGAGACTAGAGAAGGGACAGTAATACACCGGAGACTAGAGAAGGGGCACTACTACACATGAGACTAGAGAAGGGACACTAATACACCGGAGACTAGAGAAGGGGCACTACTACACCGGAGACTAGAGAAGGGACACTACTACACCGGAGATTAGTGAAGGGGCACTACTACACCGGAGATTAGTGAAGGGGCACTACTACACCGGAGATTAGTGAAGGGGCACTACTGTACCAGAGACTAGTAAAGGGGCACTACTACACCGGAAACTATTTAACTTGCACTACTACACCTGAAAATAGTAAAGGGACACCAGTATATCTAGAGAAGGGGCACTACTACACCACAGACTAGTAAAGGGGCATTATTACACCTGAAACTAGTGATGGGGCACTACTACATGAGAGACTACAGAACAGGGAATACTACACTTGTGACAAGTGAAGGGGCACTACTACATCTGAAACTAGTAAAGGGGAACTATTACACCAGAGACTTGTGTAAGGGAACTACCACACCGGAAATTAATAATGGGGCACTAATACACCAGAGACTAGTAATGGGGAACTACTACACCTGTGACTAGTGAATGGGCACTACTAAACCTAGAGAAGGGGCTTTTACCACACCTATTGAAAGGACACTGCTACACCTAGAGGAGGGGCTTTACTACACTTGAAACTAATAAAGGGGCACTACTACACCAGAGATTAATGTAGGGGCACTACCACACCTGGAATTAATAATGGGGCACTACCACACCTGGAATTAGTAATGGGGCACTACTACACCAGAGATTAGTGTAGGGGCACTACCACACCTGGAATTAGTAATAGGGCGCTACTACACCAGAGATTAGTAATGGGGCACTATTACACCAGAGACTAATGTAGGGGCACTACCACACCTGGAATTAGTAATGGGGCACTAATACACCTGTAACTGGTGAATGGGCAATACTAAACCTAGAGAAGGGGGGGGGCTCTACTACACCTCTAGAGAAGGTGCATTACTCTGGCTGTGGGTCTTGTCCAGGTACTTTGTAACCATATACCAATGCAAGAGATTGTTGAAAATGTTTCATTTTATTTTAACTGTTTCCTTTTATCGCAGGATAAAAGCTTCACCAGGACACTGAGAAAGTGGTGAACAGCCTGCGCCTGCCCCTGCTGGAGCTTCACATAAAGACACTTTACAATACTCCAAACAATGAAGACAGTAAAATGTTACTAACTAAAATGTTTTGATTCTGTTCTCACATACTACAACCCCCAATGTCTCTCTGTACCTGACATGCATCCTTCTTCCCCTCTTGGTAGCCGGCACACATCATGTCATCCTTGATAAGACTATAGCTGGAGGCTCTACCAGAGTCGTACATAGTCTCGCAATGTGTGTTGTCTATCAGCTCTACCTTCACCTCCTGAAGAGTTTTAGGGATGGGGAGGGGCACTGTGGAGAACAAGAAGAACACAACTCATGTCACTGTTATGGCCAACATCAATTTTGGTTTATCTTTGGGACCTCTGCTTTACCATTTTGTTGTACATTTCCCCAGCCTGTCGTCCAGCACAAGGTCCCCTCTGGCAGCTGAACAGCTTGAGATGGCACGCACACCGGAAGGATAAAATCTGTAAAATTGACAGGACTCTCTAGTTTCACCAAAGCAATGTCCCCACTGGATCCCTCCCTTGTAAAGTTGGGGTTGATAATTATTTGTTCCACTGCTCTGGACACTGTTGTGTTGTTCTGGAGGTCTGATAACTGGTATGCCCCAAGATAGACTATGTATGCAGAGGTATCCACAGACCTGGAAGGCAAGAGGTGCATGGTGATAGGATGTCCAAGAAAACCAGGAGGTTACAGGGTTTCTACCACAACAACAGGTGGGGTGGATCTGAGTGCAACAAAATAGTATAACACAAATGTAAAATGTAAATCCCAGAACCTCTTACATCAGTGGCTCAAAGGAACGAGACTAATGTCTATGTCCAGAGAGCTTCAAGATGAAAAATACCAAGCTTACGAAACTTTGAATCACTGGTCTAAATAAAGTGGAGGGTCCATAGCAAAAATCAGAATGGAGCTCGCTACTGCCATCATGTAGACAGGGGATTCTATCCGCAGGATGTTCAACGTACATAAGTGGCTGCACACATTTCAGATGTACCCTCACCACGTTAATCACATCATGAAGGTAATATTTTCTGTGATTTCTATAGTCTGTACTGACCCTTGGAGATTAAGAAGCATCTCATTATTTGGGGTTGATCTAGACCCATGGCGGTGCCCAACCACAAATAGACAGCACCTTTATATATTAGATATATTTGTTGAGATCCTATTTCATCCACTAAATTTCTGTTCATAATGACCACTGACTGCTCCCATCTGACTTTTATTATAATGATGTCACCTTGTTCTAGAATGCTGAAACTTCTGGAGAGGTCTGGGTACATTTAATCAAATTCAGGTTGAAATTGAAGATTCTTACCTAACCACTTATGGTATACTTGATATGGCACACTAGTCAGAAGGACAGCAGCCTTGCCACCCTTATCTTATGAATAGGGGGAAGAATGCCAGGAACTTACATCATAAAGCAGTGAGAGGCTGTCAGCACCCAGGTGTCACTGATGAGGGAGCCACCACAGTGGGCAATGCCATTGAACTGCAGGCTGATCTGCCAGGGCCATTCTCCTGGCACAGAGTCTTCTCCTCCCACAATCCTTTCAGACAAAATTGGCTTTCCACAACCTGATAAATCTAGAAAACACCATTAGAAGATATTATAATACTCCACAGATAGTGTCAGACCTATGGAGCAGGTAGAGCAATGCTATGGACTAATCTAGACTGAACTCTGTGGTCAGAGATGAAAGGATAAATTAATATGCAGTAAACTAAACCACAGGGGTGATTCCAGGTGGGGTGGATATGCTGCTGATTTTCTGAGTCCCTGTTGGTAAGAAATCTATGGAGCATCTTGTGCAAAAGAGGAAGGACCACTCTGAATGTGGAGGATCATAGAACCAATCTGCAGTGGTAATAGCTGCTGCACCTTACAGGTTCATGGGTTCGCTTTTGCTAGTGAATCCCCAGGTTGGGATATTTCTTACCTATAAGCGCTCGAATTCCCTGGAATCCTGTGGAAAGGGGAGAAAACAAGAGATTATAAACCTTGTACAGACAGGATGATGAGGATGAGGATAATGAAGATGATGAGGATGAAGATGATGAATATGACATGGATGATGAGCAGGATGATGAGTTCAGGAATCTCTGGGTCAGTAGATGTGGGGTGGACAGTAGGTTCTTACCATGCTGTGTGAGCAGGGTGAGGAGCAGGAGAAGCTTTGTCATGTTGCTGCTGCAGGAGATGATGGTGTCTTCTTCTTGACACGAATGTGACGGTCACTCTCTGTATTATGGACACGGTGGTGACACGGCTTATATGCAGTATTAAAGCTGCTGGACTGGTTCTATACATTTGTCATGGTGCAGGGATGTTCAGATTTCTCCTGGATAAACGAGGTGACAATCTACTGGATGGTGGATGGACCTGAAAGACATGCGCCACAACTAGAGATAAGCGAACTTCTCAAAAATTTAATCGGACTGCTTTGCCAAATTTATTTAAAAAATTTGCTTTGTGACAAATTACTTAAAATTACTTCATCTCGAAACACATTTCTTTGTAAATAGTGGGTGTAATGACAGGGAGCGGTGATTGTGCCTCCCCATCATTGAAACCCTCAGATGACGCGTTCAGCGCTGATCGCAGCATCTGAGATAAATATTAAGGCCTGATTAAGGGTTGATCACATTTTTTTTTATTGTTCTTGCCTTATACATTTGAATGCGAAGAGGCCGCAGTGGCCATCTAGCTTGAAGATCCAGCGCAAAATCTTGCGTGGGGTGTGATGACGTCATCACTTGACCGGCGTGGTGCCATTATATGTCACCGCGCACAAGATCTCACGCGGGATCTACAAGCAAGATGGCCGCATCAGCCTCTTCACGCTCAAATGGATGAGGTAAGTATGATTTATATTTTTTATTTTTACAGTAATTTCAGGGAATATCGATTCGTTACTGCGAAGCACAAGGAAATTTTCCACTTCGTCAACTTCGATTCGCTCAACAATAGCCACAACCCAAGGTTCATTCTTATTGACTACTTATTGATTTGGTGCTGCCCAGCCATCTATAAGGCTACTTTCACACTTGCGTTGGTAATTCCGATATTGAGATCAGGCAGAGGATCTCAATACCGGAATTAAACGGATCCGTTTTGATTTTGCACATCAGGATGCATCCGTTCCGTTAGGAATGAGGTTGTGTGAAATCAAAATGGAAAAAAACGGATCTCCTTCCATTCAGAATGCATGAGGACCAAACGGAAAACGTATTTTTTTTTCCGGTCTTGAGATCCTCTGCCGGATCTCAATACCGGAAAACAACAATGCAAGTATGAAAGTAGCCTAACCAGAGTCTGAGACAGACTGGATTTACATTTCTCTTTATTCGCTTTGCATTTTATTGAGTTCACATCACCGTTTAGCTTTCCCGTAAAAAAAACGAATCTTAGACGGAAATGGCTAAAACGAATGACAACTGATGCAACAGGGTCCATATTATTTTTTTTTTCTCTTCATCTGACGGATCAGAAGAATGGAAAGCTAAACGGTGATGTAAACTCAGCCTTACTGTCCACAATTCCACACCTGCCTAAGACTTTTGCCCAGTAATGTATTTTTTACTGTGAAATTGCTTTGGGAATTGGTTCTAGTGCTGTATGCCGCTCCTTTATCTTGTCTGCTGTTGGACTGTCTCCTCAGCTCTCTGAGCACAGGAAGATTCCTCTGGTCAGGGAAATGGTGAGCTCATCACTGTTTTTCTTGAATTGTAGAGTCACGGGTGATTATCCATTATAAATGGTAGATATCCGGTCACAGTTCTTCAAATTTTTGCTACGTGTGAAGAGAGAGAAACGCTGAGGGCCATTTCTATGCTTAATCTGTAAAACATATTGCAGGTGACATGAGAGCCGCGCCTTCCCCCGACATCTAAGGCATGAAGATAATTGTGCCATAGGAGGGTTACAGTCCAAAAATTATCACCAGAGCAGAACTATAGTCCAATTATCAACACCACAGCAGGACTATAGTCCAATAATCATCACCAGTGAAGGACTATAGTTCAATAATCATCACCAGTGAAGGACTATAGTCCAATAATCATCACCAGTGAAGGACTATAGTCCAATAATCATCACCAGTGAAGGACTATAGTCCAATAATCATCACCAGTAAAGGACTATATTCCAATAATCATCCCCAGTGAAGGACTATAGTCCAATAATCATCACCTGTGCAGGACTATAGTCCAATAATCATCACCAGAGCAGTACTATAGTCCAATAATCATCACCAGTGAAGGACTATAGTCTAATAATCATCACTAGTGAAGGACTATAGTCCAATTATCATAAGCAGTGAAGGACTATAGTCTAATAATCATCACCAGTGAAGGACTATAGTCTAATAATTATCACCAGTGAAGGACTATAGTCCAATAATCATCACCAGTGAAGGACTATAGTCCAATAATCATCACCAGTGCAGAACTATAGTCCAATAATCATCACCAGTGAAGGACTATAGTCTAATAATCATCACCAGTGAAGGACTATAGTCCAATAATCATCACCAGTGAAGGACTATAGTCTAATAATCATCACCAGTGAAGGACTATAGTCCAATAATCATCACCAGTGAAGGACTATAGTCCAATAATCATCACCAGTGAAGGACTATAGTTCAATAATCATCACCAGAGCAGGACTATAGTCCAATAATCATCACCAGTGAAGGACTATAGTCTAATAATCATCACCAGTGAAGGACTATAGTCCAATAATCATCACCATTGAAGGACTATAGTCGAATAATCATCACCAGTGAAGGACTATAGTCGAATAATCATCACCAGTGAAGTACTATAGTCGAATAATCATCACCAGTGAAGGACTATAGTCCAATAATCATCACCAGTGAAGGACTATAGTGCAAAATTCATCACCAGTGAAGTACTATAGTCCAATAATCATCACCAGTGAAGGACTATAGTCCAATAATCATCACCAGTGAAGTACTATAGTCGAATAATCATCATCAGTGCAGAACTATAGTCCAATAATCATCACCAGTGAAGGACTATAGTCGAATAATCATCTTCTGTGCAGGACTATAGTCCAATAATCATCACCAGTGAAGGACTATAGTCCAAAAATCATCACCAGTGAAGGACTATAGTCCAATAATCATCACCAGAGCAGTACTATAGTCCAATAATCATCACCAGTGAAGGACTATAGTCCAATAATCATCACCTGTGCAGGACTATAGTCCAGAAATCATCACAGGAGCAGGACGATAGTTCAATAATCATCACAGGAGCAGGACGATAGTTCAATAATCATCACCTGTGCAGGACTATAGTCCAATAATCATCAGCAGAGCAGGTCTATAGCCCAATAATCAGCACCAGAGCAGGACTATAGTACAATAATCATCACCTGTGCAAGACTATAGTCCATAATTATCACCTATGCAGTACTATAGTCCAATAATCATCATCAGAGCAGGACTATAGTCCAATAATCATCACCTGTGCAGGACTATAGTCCAATAATCATCAGCAGATCAGGACTATAGTCTAATAAATATCAGCAGATCAGGACTATAGTCCAATAATCATCAGCAGATCAGGACTATAGTCTAATAAATATCAGCAGATCAGGACTATAGTCCAATAATCATCAGCAGATCAGGACTATAGTCCAATAATCATCAGCAGATCAGGACTATAGTCTAATAAATATCAGCACAGCAGTGCTACAGTCCAATAATCATCCCCAGTGAAGGACTATAGTGCAATAATCATCACCTGTGCAGGATTATAGTCCAATAATCATCACCAGTAAAGTACTATAGTCCAATAATCATCACCAGTTAAGGACTATAGTCCAATAATCATCACCTGTGCAGGACTATAGTCCAATAATCATCACCAGTGAAGGACTATAGTCCAATAATCATCACCTGTGCAGGACTATAGTCCAATAATCATCACCAGTAAAGTACTATAGTCCAATAATCATCACCAGTGAAGGACTATAGTCCAATAATCATCACCTGTGCAGGACTATAGTCCAATAATCATCACCAGTGAAGGACTATAGTCCAATAATCATCACCAGTGAAGGACTATAGTCCAATAATCATCACCTGTGCAAGACTATAGTCCATAATTATCACCAGTGAAGGACTATAGTCCAATAATCATCAGCAGAGCATGACTATAGTCCAATAATCATCAGCAGATCAGGACTATAGTCCAATAATCATCAGCAGATCAGGACTAAAGTCCAATAATCATAAGCAGATCAGGACTAAAGTCCAATAATCATCAGCAGTGAAGGACTATAGTCCAATAATCATCACCAGTAAAGTACTATAGTCCAATAATCATCACCAGTGAAGGACTATAGTCCAATAATCATCACCAGTAAAGTACTATAGTCCAATAATCATCACCAGTAAAGTACTATAGTCCAATAATCATCACCAGTGAAGAACTATAGTCTAATAATCATCACCTGTGCAGGACTATAGTCCAATAATCATCACCAGTGAAGGACTATAGTCCAATAATCATCACCTGTGCAGGACTATAGTCCAATAATCATCACCAGTGAATGACTATAGTCCAATAATCATCACCAGAGCAGGACTATAGTCCAATAATCAGCACCAGAGCAGGATGATAGTTCAATAATCATCACCTGTGCAGGACTATAGTCCAATAATCATCACCTGTGCAGGACTATAGTCCAATAATCATCACCTGTGCAGGACTATAGTCCAATAATCATCACCAGTGAATGACTATAGTCCAATAATCATCACCAGAGCAGGACTATAGTCCAATAATCAGCACCAGAGCAGGATGATAGTTCAATAATCATCACCTGTGCAGGACTATAGTCCAATAATCATCCCCAGAACAGGACTATAGTCCAATAATCAGCACCAGAGCAGTACTATAGTCCAATAATCATCACCAGTGAAGAACTATAGTCCAATAATCATCACCTGTGCAGGACTATAGTCCAATAATCATCACCTGTGCAGGACTATAGTCCAGAAATCATCACAGGAGCATGACGATAGTTCAATAATCATCACCTGTGCAGGGCTATAGTCCAATAATCATCCCCAGAACAGTACTATAGTCCAATAATCATCCCTAGAGCAGGACTATAGTCCTATAATCATCAGCAGAGCAGGACTATAGTCCTATAATCATCAGCAGATCAGGACTATAGTCCTATAATTATCAGCAGAGCAGGACTATAGTCCTATAATCTTATCAGCAGAGCAGGACTATAGTCCAATAATCATCAGTAGAGCAGGACTGTAGTCCAATAATCATCACCAGATCAGGACTATAGTCCAATAATCACCACCAGAGCAGGACTATAGTCCAATAATCATCACCAGAGCAGGACTATAGTCCTATGATCATTACCAGAGCGGGACTATAGTCTGACAATCATCAGCAGAGCAGGACTACAGTTCAATAATCATTAGCAGAGCAGGACTATAGTCCAACAATCAATAAAAAATCTAAAGTGTCCCCAGATCACCTGATAGTGGCATCCAATGACTCTATCTTGTCTCTATTAGCAATTTATCTTGATAAAATATTGACACATCTTGTGAAGCATTCTTAATCCTTCCTCCTTGCTCCGTGAATAGTCGTTATACTTCCATTGAGCACCATAGGGACATAAGGGTGGTAACACCCCCTTTAGCATCTGAATCAGATCTCGCTTCACCACAACAAGTGTTTTGTATGGAATTACTGAGTATAATTCTAGAGGAGAATTATTTCCTCCTTGGGGATGATTATTATGCACAGTGAAGTGGAACCGCCATGGGTTCTATCGTGGCGCCATCGTATGCTAATGTGTGCGTGATTCTTTTTGAACAGGAATATGTCTACACCCACTCCCTGTGTAATCAACATGTGATAGCTGGTACCGCTTCATAGGTGATATTTTTTGTCTATGAAGAGGACCAGAACACACGATTGATCAGTTCTTCATCCTGAATTAAACTTCACGCTTCATAAGAGCACAGAAGACATTCGTTTTCTTGACACCAGGATAATGAGGGAGCCTTCTGACACCAAACCAACAGATCACAGTAGCTTTTTATATTGTTCTAGTTGTCACCCAGGAGCACTAAAAACTCCTCACCACAATCTCAATTTACAAGGGTCAGGCGGACTGTATCTAGTCCAACAATACTTGATAGCAGACTAATAGAGATGCAAAATAAATTCTCCACACAGTAATACCTCATCTCTGTACTGGAAGATGAGTTGGAATCAGTTAAATTAATCATAGAGGGGGCCCAAAAAATCTCAGGACCAACTGGTGATGTGACAGGTCTTTGTCATGCACATTATATTGAACAGTAGAAGCTCGCTGAAGGGAGGATACCAGTCGAAAAGGTCTCCTTTCACGTGCCACCTCTCTGGCACGTTCCTGGAACCGCAAATCAATTCGAGTGGCCAGGGAGACGAGTTCATCCAAGGCAGAAGGAACATCCTGTCCGGCCAGCTTGTACTTAATTTTCCTGGAGAGACCCTCCCAAAAAGTGACCATCACAGCCTCATTGTTCCAGCCTAGTTCAGAGGCCAGCATACTGTCACGGACATTCCTGTGGCAGGTACCAGGATATTAAAAGAGACTGGCAACACGGGGGTTAAATTGACAAGTTCCTTGTGGATCTTATAGTGTCTGTGTTTTGGTGAATGCCACACCCCTTGCTTCAGGTGTTGCTTGATGGTGATTTACCTTCCCCATTAGTAGCCGCTTCTCACTCTTGGAGGTGCAGTTTATAGATGTTCTTCCTGCCTTCTTACTAGCTGGTCGGTTGTACTCTGTGCTGCTTCTGGAGTTTTCAACTTTAAGTTAAGTCTTGTCTTTTCTTATTGTATTGTGTTTGTTATTTTCCCTGTTGTCTGTATCTGGGCCTGAGACAGAGACTTCCATTTATCCATCTGGGGAGGAATGGGTTGTCTCTGGTCCTAACCTTATTCCAGGGCCCTATAGGGAAATAAGGGCCTAGGTATCCTGCATATGAATATTCCTACCTTCAAGGTCTATCCATATTGATAGGTAGTCAGGGCCCGGATTAGGGTTATATAGGAGGTGACCTGTTTCTTCCCTAGTTTCCAGGTCCAGTTACTGTTCCCCTTCCCTTCTGTGTTCAGTGTGGAGTTCTGCCCCCCCACACTGACCGTGTCCGTGACATTATAGGATCCACAAGGAACTTGCCAATTTAACCAATGTGTTGCCAGTCTCTCTGATCTCCTGGTACCTTCCACGGGAACGTCCGTGACACATACGGAACAGGGCTGCATACTGGCCTACGGATGAGATCCCTTGACTCAACCGCAGTATAGAGGAGGAGGTGCGTCCTGGCTCATCGAATACCCTGCGGAAGGCCTCTAGAAGGCCTGTAGATCCTTTATGACAGGATCATTCCTCTACCAGAGTGGGTTTATCTAGGCCAGCAGCTCTCCAGTAAGTTGAGATATAAGAAAGGCCACTTTGACTCGGTCAAAGGCAAATTGGTGAGGCAAGAGTTTGAAATGCAAGATGCATTGATTAATAAACCCCCAATACTGCTTGGGGTCACCACTGAAGCATGGAGGAGCTAACAGTCGAGGTCCAAATTATGGCACGCAGAGAGATGGCTGAGCCAGAGATGGGTTTGCCACTGCAGCACGACCTTGTGGTTTCGGTCCAGGTGGATCTTCTTCAGCGGTGTTGGCTGTGTGAGTAATATGACGTCAGGGAAGGCTGGAAAAACGATATCTTTATTTGTAACATAAACATTGGAGTGCAATGATTTTTCTCTTTACAGTTCAGGACTATAGTCCTATAATCATCACTAGAGCAAGACTATAGTCCTGTAATCAGTAGCTGGAACAGGATTATAGTCCTATCATGATCACTAGAGCAGGACTATAGATCCATAATCAGTACCTGGAGCAGGACTATAAAGTTCCTTGATCTTAACCTGGAGCATTGAGCTCCCCCTAGTGGTCATTAGCAGGACACACACTGCCCACTCCTTCCTCTCCTGCTGTGAGGTCCTGGTAGCACAGTTATCATTTTCTGACACTGTCACCTATGTTTTCCCATCACCCTTTGCCCATTTCATGTATTTTGTGACAGAGGTGGAAGAACAGAGGTCGTAGCCATTAGAGATTCATTATTACAACCATTTGCACCTGACCTCACAGACTGGGCAATGACGCAGGACAATGTGTTCATCCAACAGCTATCCGGATGAAGATCCAGGGCCATGGTTTGGGGGAGGGGAGTATTCTGACACCCCTGGAATGGACACATGAGAAGGTCATGGTGGATTAGACTGGTCCCAGTAGAATATAACATTAATATGTTTAAGGAAAATCCAGTTTATAGCATAAATCAATAGTTTTAGAGTTTTTTTTATTTTTTTATATTAGCCTCCTAATCTGTTACTCTCTGGTCTGTGGAGCTCACTTCTCAGCAGTCATCTCCTTATCTTCACTGGAAAGATTACAATGACGGGAAACACCTGCATAAAGCTGACACAAGATCCACCATTCCCAATAGGCAAAGTCACAGCTGATTCCTCTCCTTCCCTGCAGATCGTAGGTAAATATTAGACTTGTCGTTGGTGATATATTGAAGATGTATTCAAATTCTGCTTGTAACGCTGTAACCTTGCGGCGTGTCTCTTCAGCTTTCACACACACTCGGGTTCAGCACTGGCCGGTGGCTCGCGGACATAGGGAAAAGCCTGGCAAGTAGTACTTTCGGAAAGACCTTTGGTGTGACGTCACATCATCACATCATACAGATATCAACTGGGTCCACAAAACCTTCCGACACATTTTGGAATACTCGGATTCCTTCATCAGGGAAGTGTGTGCAAAATCTGAAGAGACACGCCGCAAGGTTACAGCATTACAAGCAGGACTACATCTTCACTATACCACCAAGTATAATATTTACCCACGATCTGTGTTGACTTTTTATGTTTGTATTGTATGCCGATGGGCGCGGGTATCTTTACTCTATTTTAAGGTTTTTTTTCCCTCAGTAAGGGGTATTAGAAGATAGCCACGATAATGTGATACCCAGCAGTGGTTACTTGACTTTTTATTTGCATACAATCAGCGGTAGCGCGGGTGTAATCCACTTTATTATAGGTCATAGAGCATGTCCACCGCCCTGTCGAAAAGAAGTCAATCAGTGATGGTCACAGCTCACCTCCTCCCCCTCCCTGCACAATGTCATACTTGCATGCAGCTTTCAGAAAACAGCTAATATATGGTAGTCTGCTGGCATCTGTAACAGGACATCAGGGTCCGGTTAGTAACACAAAACAATAGGGTACATTTATTAGGACTGGCATTTTAGACGCTGGTCTTAATAAAGCCCTAAGCGGGCGGTGGATCCGTCGTAGTTATGGAGAAGTGCCAGCCAATCCATAACTTCGGCGCATCCAGCAACAGTTCTAAATGTAAGAAGCTCCCGAGCTTCCAAGCGGTCTTACATTTAGACCATTTTCTACGCATAAAACAGGCATATAAAATGGTAAATGAGACGGGCAAGCCAGCGCCTCCCCTCCCCGGACCCCAGATTAGTGAATGACTCCCAAAGTTCTCGAGCAGACACAGTGCATATAATAATAATAATGTTAATATGTGTTTACACATTATTATTATCTAAAAGACTGAACAGAGGGAGAGAGGACCCTGCCCACGAGGGAAGAGGGGACAAGAGAGTGACTGAGCAATGAAGCCTGCTGAGATGGCTGTGGAGCGCCCACAGGATTATTATAGGACATTGTGCAATGAGCCGGACCGTGGTACGGTTACACGGACGCCAAATTATGCAGAGGGTCAGGATATGGGTGTAATAGTCTATAGTTTTGTTTGTGACGCCAATTGCAGCGTGCACAGGGAACTGACACAGGGCCCTTTAGGGGTTGTAACTCACGTACCAGGTTAGGAATGCCAGAGTGGTGTAATGTCTCTGTATGGTAGTAGTAATGATGTCAACGGTGTCTCCTACCTGGGTACGGCTGGACTCCTGGATCCTGGCTCACTTGCAATAAATTGAGTGTGGTGCTAGTAGGAGTAATAGAGGAATTTGCAGCAGTAATTGAGATCCAGACCTTTGGTAAAGTTCAAACTTGTCTTTACTAGTTGTAGCTTTCATCCAAGCAAGATGCAGCATTAGTCTTTGGTGCCAGCAGGTATTGGCAATGTGTGGCAGGAATATATCTTCTGCTCTATCATGTGCCTGGAGCTTTGCAGGAAAAGGCGTCTGCTTAATAGCTCTGTAATTTGGCAGGAATTTGGCTTCTGCACTATCTATTGTCTGCTGTGTGGGGACTGACTAGCTGATGAGTAATTTGGCTTCTCCTGGGTATCTGGACGGTACTCACAGCTATTGTCTCAGGGTATGCTTCTTCCTGGAACTGGAGTTGTCTGCTTGCTTCTTCCAGCTGAAACTGGAAGGCTCAGGCTGGGGGTGATGATCAATTGTCTCAGCCGAGACAAGATCCTGGCTTTGGATCCCTATATCTGGGAGCTCCTACACGCACAGCCTTCCCCTAGCAGGGGTGGGTTACACTCTCACTAACTTCCTTCCCTCTCCATAAGGCAGGATATGGGAGCAGCCCACTTTGCTCACATAGGGGGGAGCTGAACTGGAATGAACTATTCCAGCTGAGAAACACTAAACTGGCTCTAGTTCCTGCTAACGCATTGCTGCCACCTGCTGGTGAACATAGAAATTACAGCAATATACTTTTAACAAGGCTTTCAATGCACATTTGTGACGGTATTATGTGAAATTACTCAAGATGACAATGTAAATGCTCTTAACAGGTTGTAGCGGGGTAAAAGAGTTTAGTAACACAACTCTGGGGTGTTACAATTGCTTTCCTGAGGAGGTCAATTTTCAGGTTGTTTTTTAAAGGTTTGAATGGTGGAAGACAGTCTAATATGCTGGGGCAGTGGGTTCAAGAATACAAGGGGCGTACATGAAAAATCCCAGAGAAGGTTGTGTGAGGAGCAGATAGAAGAAGAGCAAAGAAGGAGGTCCTGTGAGATTGGAAATTACACATGAGGAAGCATCAGGAGATTAGGTCAGAGAAGCATAGAGAGGACATGTCATGGGCTGGAGATTATGTGTGAGGAAGATTCAAGAGATTTGGTCAGAGATGAATAGAGAGCACAGGTTCTGGACTGGATATTAAGCATAGGTAGATATCAGGAGATTAGATCAAAGATGTTTGGAGAGGAAATGTTGTGGACTGGAGATTATGTGTGAGGAGGATTCAGGAGATTATATCAACGATGTATGGAGGGGCCAGGTTGTGGACTGGGGAATATATGTGGGGAGGTATAAGGAGATTAGTTCAGAGATTTATGGAGAGGACAGGTTATGGACTGCAGATTATATATGGTTAGAAATCAGAAAATGAGGTCAGAGATGTATGGAGTTGACAGGTTGTGGACTGCAGATAATGGGTGATGAGGTATCAGGAGATTATATTAAAGATGTATGTGTCACGGCAGGGAGTGGGGGAAACCCGACACCGTGTGGTGTCAAAGGGTAAAGGGGATCCGCCAGGCCAAAAAGGAGTAATAAGGGAACAGGTCACCTCCTACAACATCCCTAATCCTCTCCCTGACTCCTCACCGTATGAGCGGACCCCGATGGTGGGACGGCTCATTCCCTGGATACCTAATATCCTGAGTCGCCCTGGAAATCCCTCACTTAGGAGCAGGGGAGAGACGACCTGTTCATCCCAGTCATGGAGGAACAGGAGTCTCTATCTGAGGCCAGGCTGCAAGGAGAGGGGAACACATACAGCATATGGAGATGGCAGGTAAGCGAAACCAAAAACACACTAACCTGCCACAGACACCCTGACTGGATCCCGTGCACAAGTGCTGGTGGTGTCCACACCAACATTAGAGGACACAGCACACACCACAAACCACACAGGGACCCAGGACACCCATAGCTGCAATAAACATAAGACAGGGGAATGTCTAGCCAAACATGCTGGACACCAAACACCACCAGACATGAAACACCAAACCAAACATACCAACACCCTGAACATAACCCACTCCATACAAATAAGGACAGGAAGGGAAGGAGACACCGGAATAACATTGATGACCACAAGGGTGGCCCTTACTGGACAGATAGAACACCCTGGACTGGAGCAGAGCTCCAGCACCAACCACAGCTGAAGTACAACTGACTCCAGCCAGGAAACCACAGAAGATATAAGCCAAGTGACCACACCCTTTGAGGGAGTTAACCCTTACAGCACCAGAGGGAGGCTACAACTTAAAGGGGAAGTGCACACACAAGCATACCAAACACGTGACCACCGGCAACAGCATGCGTGGCAACCATGTCACGGCAATCACCCAGAAGGCCGAGACACTGCCACCGCATGCTCTCACAGCAGCACGTTGCCGCGGGCAACCGCAAGTGTGGCAACAGTGTCACAGCGCAAACCAAAGGCCGTGACAGTATGGAGGGGACAGGTTGTGGACTGGAGATCATGTGTAGGGAGGTATCAGAAGATAATATCAGAGATGCATGGAGAGGATAGGTTGTGAACTGGACATTATGTGTAGGGAGGTATCAGGATCTTATATCAGAGATGTATTGAAAGGACAGGTGAACTGGAGATCATGTGTAGGGAGGTATCAGGAGCTTATATCAGAGATGTATTGAGAGGACAGGTAAACTGGAGAATATGTGTGAGGTGGTATTAGTAGATTAGGTCAAAGATGTATGGAGATGAAAGGTTGTGAACTGGAGAATATGTGTGTGGAGGTATCAGGAGATTATATCAGAGACGTATAGAGAGGACAGTTTGTGGACAACAGATTACATATGTGGAGATTAGATGAGAGATCTGTGGAGAGGATAATCTGTGGATTGAAGTGTTTTTGTGGGGAGACATCAGGAAATTAACAATGAATTCCTGTGGGTGTCACTCACGAGTGTGAGTACGAGAAAGAACATCAGCAACATGAAGGGCTCATCAGGAAAAAAACATAAAACATAAATATTGCAACAAAAGGCTTTTTATTACATTTGATAAAAACACGGAAATACATAACAAGACTGGACATTATTTACATTTGATATAAATTACACATGAAGCTTTGGTGGTCTGTTGAGTGTTTGTAGAATTCGCAGACATAAACTCAAAGTCAAATAAAGAATTGATAGCGGTAGAGCAAATGTAGGAATCAAAGCAAGTCCTAAACCTGACCTCACGAAGAACACCATTGTGAAGAGACCCGTCCTTCAAATGGAGATGGACAGACTAGTGGGCTTTCTCATAATGGTGGTTATAGTAGTCATGATGCTGACTGAGCTACAGAAGTAGCACAAGACCCAAGAGGATGAGCAAGACATTGGCCATGGACCAAAGATTAGAATGTGCTCCGCTGCTTGGCTGAGCTTTCCCCATGTTGGGATGGGTATTATTGTCGGTTCGGTTCCCGCTCTCTGTAAAGTTTTGGTCATATACCAAATAACTAAGGCTACTTTTGTTTGGTTGGAATGTAAGGTTTTGCTTTGTGATATTGATGTTATCGGTCAGATACAAGCTGTTGATTTTTTCCATCTTCTGCTCAGTTATAGAATTGTCAATCCAGGACAGGTAATATTGGACACTTGTATAGACCCCAGGATGTTTGGGCTCCGCACATCCAAAACCCCAGCTGACGATGCCAATCTGCACCCAGACACCGTCCATATTATAGACAAGGGGTCCACCTGAGTCACCCTGTGAAGAAGAAAATGTGGAAAACATCTTTAGCATTCTCATTAACCCATTGCTATCACCTTCCAAGAAGATTTTTATCTGGAGATAAATATCAGGAAATAGTAATCCTGAAGATGCCTCAAACAGAAAATGAAGAATCACAACCTAAGCCATAAATATAGAAGAGAAAACTTGAGATGAAGAAGAACATGCGGCACCGCAACAGCAACTGTACTAAAAATCCAAGTTTGGGGAGGGTTGACTTTTCTGTAAAATTTTAGCAAAAAGATTTTTTGCATTCGCATATAAGCACATTTTTCAAGTAAAGGTGGCCATACACAATAGAGTTTTGTCATCTGATATCAGTAGAGGCTTTATAACTCTCCAACGTTTGCAGGTATTGGAGGACAGAAGAAATGGGCAGTTGGATTCAAAATCCCCCATCCTTTTGTATAAAATACCACCAGGGCAATCTGAAGAAGACTAATGTGTCTGGCACCTCTCCACATTCACAGCAACCTGAGCATGCATGTGTATGGAAGGCTGGAAGAGGTTGCGGTCTGCTATGTCAGGCCTCCTTAAGACCTTCTGCTAAAACATTACCTGAGGGTATGTTCACAGGGCAGAATCCAAGGCAGACAAATCAGTAGCAGATCAATAGCTGAAAACAGGTCATTTTTGGTGGTAGATTTATGATCTGGTGGTGGATTGATAGTAGTATTTACATTTTAGAAGAGTTTTTGTTTGAGGATTTGAAAGTTTTTAGTAGAGTTTTTAGAAAAGTTTTTAGAAGTGTTTTGGCAGCATTTTTCTCATCCAGTCCTTGGATGGGATAAAGTGGAAGTTTTTATTGGCAGAGAAGATGCCACTAAAAATGCTTCTAAACTGCTTCTAATTGAAGTCAATAGGAGATTGTCGGTGGCATTCTAATGTCGGTGGATTCCAAGGTGGAAAAATGTCAGTTTTCTGAAATGGAATCCACACCAGATTTTAATTGTGTGAACATACCCTGAACACAGTAGTTGCATATCTCCACATACCTGACATGAATCTTTCTTTCCTTCTTTGTAACCAGCACAGAGCATGTCCTTCTGGATCAGCTTGATTTTGGGGTTGTAGCCCAAGCTGGTCTGGTACATGGATTCACAGTTCTTGTTGTCAATCAGAGCGAGCGGGACCTTCTGTAAAGTTCCTGGGTTGGGCAGTGGCACTGTGAGGAGAGGATGTCTTTATTACAACCTAACAGACTACGACTCCCACCGTATTCCTACCTTAATCATTTAGTTATAGTTTTAATTCTAAATCCTTCTGTCCGGATGACTCTACATAATTAGATGGTGGGAAGAGGCCCTCAGTGATGATACAGTTCCTGTCTCCTGATGACCAGGTAGGTTTCCCAATAATCAGTCCCCCTGTCTACTGACCACAACTAGACATGTCAACCATCATCTATGTATCCAGGTGACTATGGCCTTACCTCCATCTTTAATGTCGCCCCAGCCAGTTGCCCAGCACAAGGTTCCCTCAGCGAGTTTCAGAGTCTTAGATGGCAGACAGACGGGAAGTACATGGGGGCTGAAATTGACTGGTTCTTCTAACTGCACCAAGGCAATGTCTCCACTGGATCCTTCGCCTGAGAATGTGGGGTGTATAATGACTTGCTTCAATCTTCTGACCACAGTGCTGGGGTTCTGCAGATCTGAAAGCTTACTCACTCCAAGGTATGTGGCATATGCTGAGATATTCACCGGCCTGCAAAAGAAGTAATAAGAAAACATGTCCTTAAATGCCTTCTAACCTTGGGATGTCTTTTTTTTTGGAATTCTACATTTGGCAAATGTCATAAATTGGTGATTCCTGAGAGGTAAAGCATGGGGGACAGGAACCATTCCAATAGGTTTCAGGTCTGTCTATCATTTAAGAAACCTGCCAATGAGTCTGGTTCACCTATGGAAGCCTATGAGCTACCATAGATGAAGCAGTTATTCTGTTAAATGCATTGGAGCAATATTTCTGTCAAAACTTTTGACTTTTCCAGTGTCCTCCATGGTTTATTTTTGTGCTTTTTGTCCATAGCCCCAGCAGACTTACATTTCAAAGCAATGAGCAGAGGTCAGCACCCAGGATTCACTGATGAGTGACCCCCCGCACAGGGCAAAGCCATCTCTCTGCAGGCTGACCTCCCATGGCCATTCTCCAACCTGCGAATCTGTTCCTCCTACGATTCTATCTGATACCAATGGCCTTCCACAACCAGCACCATCCAAAGAGAAGCTGTCAGACACTGATATATCACTTCTTCCAAATGAGCAGAGGACATTGATGGGACATCTTGGACTGACTACAGATTACCACCATAGACGAGAGTGCAGAGAGAGACATGCAGCTAAATGGTCCATATAACATGAACATGTGTCTAGTGTCCACATACATGAGTCAATAACATAGAACATGGACCTACCTGTCAACGCCAGAAGACCCTGGAGTCCTGGATGAGCGTCACAAAGGAGGAGAAAGAAAGGAGAGGAGACAAATATAAGATGTTAGTCCTACACTGACATTATCATCTAGACACGCTATTACATCACACAGCATGCCCCCCTCCCTAGGGTATGACCTAATTGTCTAAAGAGACATCAGACTCATGTTTATCAGCGATGCATATGTTGGAAACATTACTGATCCAAAATACAAAAAAATTAAAATAACCCAAAATGAAAATCTAGGTTGCCGTGTTAGATGTGGCCCCCAGGGTCCTGAGGTTCTTACCGTGCTGTGATAGAAGTGAGAGAAGGAGCACAAGAAGCTTCTGCATGATTCTGTGGTGGTGAACCTGCTTGTCCTTCTACAGATGTCTATCATTTGATTGCTGATGTTCTTCTGTTAGGTGAGGCTGAGGACACGACTTATATAGAGCCCTAGAGCTGCCCGACTGGTTGTGGCTCATTAGCATCTTAGCAAAACATGGAACATGTGGAGAGGCTCTCAGTGATACTCGGGTTTTGTATTTGATGTTGTTTTGGGTTGTCTTCTGTGCTATGATTTATTTTCTGTGGTATTATATGTTGAGCTGTTTTTTGTGTTTCATTTTATGTTGTATTTTGTGTTTCATTTTATGTTGTATTTTGTTTTGCATTTTATGTTGTATTTTGTACTGTATTTTGTGCTGTTTTGTGTTGTATTTGATATTATATTTTCTGTTTTGTAAAGGTTATAGATGAGTTTTGAGCATTTTCTGGTCTCAGTATAAATTGGACCAGTTCAACTTTCACCATTTAAGGGTCACTGAGTCTTCATAAAACTATTGATATTTCATAGGGACATATCAAAAGTTTTGATCGGTGGGGGTCTTAGTGCTGAGACTCTCCACCAATCACTAGAACGGGGAGAGAGAGGCGCTCACATGCAGTGCATTCATAAAGTCCTCACACCCTCAGTACAGTGCATTCATAAAGTCCTCACACCCCTCACCTTTCCTATTATTTTGTTCTCTCGCTCCTTGTGCTATCAGTTCCCCCCATCATTCTGCCCTCAATCCTCCATAATGAGAAAGTGAGAAGAAGGTGAGAAATTTTCACTAATTTACTGAAAAGGAAAAAGTATAGTCTCACATTTGCTCAGGGCATAAGTATTCCTAGAGTTGTCCCTAAGCAGCACCTGTGTTGCCTTGGCTGTGTACTTAAGAATATCTCTTGACTTCTTGCTGTACCCATGTACATGATGTGACTCTTGGGTGGCCAAGGACTGTTGCTGATTTTGGTGGATAACCATTGAGGGTAGTTAGTATCAGACAGTTTGATGAATCTGGCAGCCAAGACCAGAGGAGACTAATCCAGAGAGTGAAGCTCCACGACAGGTGAGAGAGGTTACCTAAAGCTTCCATATTCTGCTCACAATTACCAGGGTGTACCTTTACACAATAAGATTGGGGGACAGCAGAGAAACGGGTATGAGACAACCACTGAACCCATCTAATAATCGGGTGTCCTGAGACCATCTCCATAGCTCATAGTTCAGAAATAATTTCACCCAGAAAAGATAGTGCTAATATTATCATTAGTGTGGTTTTGCCTTAGGCCCAACACCAACACCATCCCTGGTTGTCCTAAAAGCCATGAGAAAGACTCCTAGACCACATTACTGGCCTGAAGAATTCTGCATACATTAGAAGAAGGTGCAGATTTAACATCAACAATAAAACATATTCTTTTTATTCCAAAAACATTACAATCACAGCCAGGACACGGGGTGTACAGGCAAGGCGACGGCTCTTTCGCATTTCACACTTCTTCGTGGCCCTGTGAGATGTAAAGTCACACTGATGTTGGCTCTGCGCCAATCACTGTTTCCAGAGCAGGCTTCTCTTCAATCTCTCACCCGGATCAGAGGGTTATCTACTCTGCACCATTTTACATCTCTTCCTGATCTTCTCACTGCCCAGCAATTCTTCGAGAGATGCAGTCTACCCATCTGACACTGGCTTGAAGTGTCACAAATTCTCAACGTCAGTCATTTCTGTCTCCATCCCATGCATATGGTTAAAAACACATCTTAAAGAAGGGCTAACCTCACTGTTATATGCTGCTATCAAACAGATGTAAAACTACCATACAAGCAGTGATGGGGACTTGAACACTGATCCATCCTTCTCCATTGTTGCACTTTTATTGCTAAATGAAGTCATCAAGTGACTGGTCGACAAGGCTACCTGTGCTAAGAGACATGAGAAACTTGTGATCTTCACGACTGTTAGGAACGTGATGTCTCAGTTGTCCTTGGAAGAGTTTGTTCAGGGCCGATTATCAGGAATGAATGATCGTCTGAATGCTTCGTCCTGATAATCGTCCAATGTAAATGCTTGTTGATTGGGTGAAAGCATTGTTGATGTGGACACCAGAATTGTTGTTTTGGGGCAGCAGATTGTCCTGTGTAAACCCAGGAGCAATAAATCAGGATAGGGATGGGCGATGGCTACCTCACATGGAGCTCCATCCTCCATTCACGATCACGCAATTATTGGTAAGGAAACTGGCCATCATAGAAGATGGATTGTCTTGCCAAAGGCTATCTTCTCGACAGTGCAAAGCGGTCATCGCAAGGTAGTTTTAAAAGCCAAGCAACAACTATGAGGCTATTCAAATGGCCGGCCAGTGAAAAGCCACCATCATAAAATAGGACATGTCCTATTTTTGGCCATTTTTATGGCTAGACTAACCCTATTAGAACTAATTAGTCCATTTTTAAAGGCTGTGCATCCATCTAAAGGCCATTAAAATGGTTGAACTGTAATATAAAGGGGCCATTCAGGAGTTAAAATAAAACATACTCACCTCATCCACATGCATGCACAGGGGCACTCGCCCCTTACTAGAGATGTAAGGCCAGAACTTGGATGCCCAACCTGAGGCAAAATCGCCATGAAGATCTGATAGTGTCCATTTTTCACACGAATGTAGCCTAGAAGCCCTACTAATTTACCTGGACCAGAGCATTGGCCGTAGACCCTACAGGAAAATTTCAAGGTGGGCCAATGCTGTCCTTGCCGCTGGCCAGGTACATAATAAGTTCTCAGCTGTAATTAACTGGTTCAGCTGGGATGTTATTTTGAGCTACGGTATTGTTGACCCCCCACTACTTGTGTTTCCTGGCCTTCTATCAATTCAGACCCCTCAAAATAGGACCATTAGTTGTTTTTTTTTCAGGGCCACTTTTGGTTCCCAATCCACCCCTGTGCTCAGATTGAACAAAGTGTCTCTGGGGAGATAAGCAGCCATAAAACACTTTGGGCATATCGTATCTCAGGATAACTAAAACATTAAAGATCCCCCCCAAGTCTTTGAAGTTTTGATGTAAAATACTGCCCGAGATCATTATCTCTATTATGGCACCAGCTGACTCAATGCTTTTGGTTGTGTAGATTGGACCTGTCTATGTTCAGCTTCTGTAGAGATGGGACCTGTCCAATTTTTGTTTTGTTTGTGTTAACAAACCATTATCTTAGACTCATTAGATACTGACCCACGAGCAAGCTTGATAGGACAGGATGCAAAGGTTTCCGGAAATGCTGGTAAACTGTTTTAAAGGGACTTTTCCATGCTCAGTTTATCGGGAATGCACATTTATATAAATTCTTGTTCCTGATTTTTGGTATAAATGTGCTGCTTATATGGAAAAGCTGATATCACATTTCAGAACATATGGATGAGGTCCACGATGGAGCATATGAATCCTAGAGTGACTATACTTACCTTATCTATTATTACTATTACCCTCAGTGTTTTTGAGTGGGTTTGTGTTCATTCTGCTTCTTTTAGTTTTTTGGGGATTATTGTGTTTTCTGTGGACAAACTAGAATAATATTGTTTGAGAACACACAAATGAAAAATGTAATGTCTGATGGTTGAACGTTGGTTAAACGTAATAGACATTTGTCTTTTTGAATCACACAAACCATGTAACAATGGGAGAAGAGAAATATCGCAGAGAAGAGAAATATCCTTCAGCTTGTCTACAGATCAGTGAATGACAATGACCATTGTCATGCAGGATGAGACTGAAGGAACTGTAAGCCAAACATCTCAGAATGCAACCTGTCAAACCCATCCAGGACTGTTTGGAATACCTGCAGAGAGGAAGCCATTACTGCATTGCAGAAAGTCACATACATTGAGCACAATGAGTACTGGTCACGTCTACACTAATTTACATGATAGTGGATGTTTACCAGGAGAAGACTAGATGTGGCTTATTAGTAAATCCTCTTTTCTTGTTTTTCAGCTGCAAAGGTTGAAGGTCTCCTTAGAAATGTTAGCTGTTTCTTCTGGAAAAACCAGTGTTGGTGGCCAGAGGGAAGACAAGTGACAGGTGACATCCCATCACAGCTGCTAGAATCTACTTCAAACCTGTAAACATTTTTCCCAGGAGGCCGATGAAAAAACAAAACCTGATCCATACACCACAGATATTACAGTATCTCCAGGCTGAAGGGACTTTCCCAGTTGACCCCTCGGGCTAGAATTCCTGCAGTTACTACGTGGTCAACACAAGGTCTTGTTTCTGGTTAGTGAAGGACACAATTCATGGGTAAAATGATAAACTTCTATAAAATTCTCTTAGGGTGGATGAGCAGGACATGGAGGCTTATCCTCCCTGCATTGTCATGGCAGTGCCCAGATTTCAGGTATATTATTACTGGTTTCTAGTCATCTAGACTAGCATGGACTGTAACTGCTGTGACTAGGGTTGAGCGAACCCGAACTGTAAAGTTCGGGTTCGCACCGAACTTTAGGATTTTTGAACCCCGGACCCGAACCCGAACATTTCAGTAAAAGTTCGGGTTCGGTGTGCGGCGATTTCTTAGCGCTTTTTGAAAGGCTGCAGAGCAGCCAATCAACAAGCGTTTAACTTGTGTGCCCTTAGAGGCCATCACAGCCATGCCTACTAATGGCAGGACTGTGATTGGCCAGAGCAGCATGTGACCCGGGCTCTATATAAGCTGGAGTCACGTAGCGCTGCATGTCACTCTGCTGTGCTTAGTGTAGGGAGAGGATGCTGCTGCTGTGAGGGAGAGAATAGGACTGAATCTTTAATCAGAACTCCAATTGAACTCAGCGATCTACATACATTCAGTTGTGTGGGTGCAGGGCACAATCTATTTACCCTGCCCTGAGCCAAGTGACAGAGAAGCCAAGCAATTCTTATCAAACATATATTTTTTATCGAATATTTTACATCGAAGAATTTTTATCGAATATTACCATAGAACATTATTATCGAATATTTATGATGGACTACCTTTTATAACTATTATTGATTTTAGGATTGGAGACCTTACATTGTTGCCTTTTAGATTATTGGGATCTGAATATGTATGTATGTATGTTTTTATTATTTTAGGTTTTAAGACGTTACCAAACTAATTAATATTACCAGTGAGTGCTGATATTTTATTGCAATATTTGTGCCATTTATTGTCCATTGTTTTTGTTCAATAAAGATCCCTTTACTAATAGAGAGTGCACCACTATCTTCTATTTATTAAACAATTTTTGGCTGTGATAGACCCCTACTCTACCCAGTAGACAGGTAAATAAATTTGACAAACTTTTCTGTTACATTCTTGGGTTGAGATTTTACAATTTTTGCCGTGAATAAACCCCTGCTCTGCATAGGTGACAGGGACAGAAATTTTTTAAAATAATCTGTTCCATTGGTGGGGGACTTTAACCCATTTCTGGCAATGAAAAACCCTGACTCTGCATAGGTGACAGGGACTTAAATTTCTAAAATTTGTCTTTAATTGGCCCTTTCCTTCGATCCTTCTGCTTTAATAACTTTTCCCATATTTCCGCTCGATCAAAATTAAATTTCATCCATTTATCTCCCTTGGATGAGGACTCCCTTTCTCACGCTCCCTCTCCGGCGTGGAACCCTGATTCGCCGATAACCGTGATCAACATGGTAGACTCAGAAAAGAACATCGAAAGTTGATAGAGAGGATATCCAAATGGATGGTGGACATCATGGGGGCACCTCTGCATAGGTGACAGGAACATAAATTTCAAAAAATCGTCTGTTACATTGTCAGGTGACATTTTACCAATTTTGCTGAATAGAAACCCCAGCTCTGCATAGGTGACAGGGAATTAAATTTCTGAAATTCTTCTTTAATTAATGCGCGCCACCTACTTTCATTCAATGCTTAAACTTTAGAAAGTTGTCCCACATTTGCGCTTTAATACTTTGTCCCATATTTCCACTCTATCATTTTTAATTTGAAACAATTGACCTCTCTTGGATGTGGTCTCTCTTTCTCACGCTCCCTCTCCGGCGTGGAACCCTGATTTGCCGATAACCGTAATCAACATGGTAGGCTCAGAAAAGAACATCGAAAGTTGATAGAGAACATCCAAATGGATGGTGGACGTCACAGGGACGTGCGATCAGGCAGAAGTTATCTAGAGTCAACAAAGCGGCAGCAGGGCCTCTCCTGGCTAAGGTTTCCTAATCCAAAATATTGCAGTGACATTCCTTGTAATTTTTAATTAAGCATTCAAATAACAGGGCATCTTAAGAGTCCTGTATTGTTATTTATCGTCACTACCTCCCCGAGTCGGGAGTGGGTAATTGCCGCGAGCCCCCTCCTATCCTTCAATTTTTCAGTTTTAAGCGCTTCTCCCACATTTCCGCTCGATTACATTTAATTTCATCCATTGACCTCCCTTGGATGTGGTCTCTCTTTCTCACGCTCCCTCTCCAGGGTGGAACCCTAATTCGCCGATAACCGTCATCACCATGGTAGGCGCAGAAAAGAACATCGAAAGTTGATAGAGCAGATATCCAATTGGATCGTGAACATCACGGGGACGTGCGACATGGTGGGGCAGTAAGTGTGCACACGCCTACACAAACTGACTGATGGGTCTGTCCCCTGCAACTTCAAATTGGGCACATGGCCTGAGCTTGCCCTGTACGCCTTGGAGGTGCTGGCCTGCCCTGCAGCCAGTGTATTGTCTGAACGTGTGTTTAGCACGACTGGAGGGGGTTATCGCAGGTTATATTTCCCAGTGTTTTGGGGTGTACTCTAATTAAAAAAAAATTAAATAATTTTAAAACCAAAAACCAGTGTAGGCTACCTCCTCCTCCTTCACCGCCGCTTCCACCTACACCGCCACATCCACCGCCTCCTCAACCTCCTACTCTATATGGACCTCGTCCTCCTAGATCAAGATTTTATTTTTATTTTTTTACGTATTTTATGTTATTTAAAGTCATTTCCCTATCCACATTTGTTTGCAGAGCTCTTAACCACATTTTGACGCCATTTGCAGCCCTCTCGCCCTTTCCATGACATTTTTAGAGCCATTTTAGTGCTCAAAAGTTCGGGTCCCCATTGACTTCAATGGGGTTCGGGTTTAAGTTCGGGTCCTGAACTCGAACTTTTTTGCGAAGTTCGGCCGAACCCAGCGAACCCGAACATCCAGGTGTCCGCTCAACTCTAGCTCTGACCCATCACCCTACAGAGTTACAAGGAAACAAATGTGCCTCCTGTGCATGGAAACCCTATGATAAGCATGCAGAACTCTTCTCTTCTTGCTATGGTCCTTGCTTCCCAAAATTCTAGAACTTAATACCAATCACAAATGATCACACAACCAGCCATCCCAAAAATAGTGTAACCTGAATGCTCAAACACCTCAAGAAGAAAATGTGCTCAGTGCTTTTGGATGATGAATGGGATGCACTGATGTCTAGAGCTCCAGCTTCACAGTGAATACAGGTCTGAGTGGTGGCTAGCTGGTACTGTGATTGACTCATCACCTTTAAAGATTAAAGAGGTTTTCAGGGGAGTTTTTGTTTTTTCGTGCTAAAAATAGTCGAGAATTGTTACCTCCACTGACCACCCACCACTTCTCTTCTGCCTCTGCTGCAGTCCCTGCTGCTCTGCACTTCTGGTCCAGGCTTGACACAGTCATAAATGCTAGTACAGGTACACTCAGCCTATTACAGTGACCGGCTTTAGCCAGTAAATGGATTTTCCTAGCATTTCTAGCTATGTTGAGCCTGGACAAGAAATGCAGAGCAGCAGGGACTGCAGCAATGGCAGAGGATCAGTGAGGTAACATATTTTGGCCTGTTAAAAAAAATGGTTTAAAAAATGGAGGCGGATTTACTATACCCTGAAAACTCTATTGGTGTTTCCTCTCTAAGGTTCATAGATATTCCAAGAAAATTTAGACTAGCACATCAAAAGTCACAGGTGCACATCCATAAAGCTAGCATGCAGACAGCAAACAAAAAACGTATGGCAGCACCCCGTTATACATACAAACAATAGAACTAGGAATTTTTTATTATAATAATAATATTTATTTATATAGCACCACCAGCACTTTACAAATTCATAAGGTTCATGTACGAAACAAAACAAACTGGCTAATATGCAACTGAGACATTAGGAGTCAGGGCTCTGCTCGCAAGAGCTTACAATCTATGAGGAATTGGGGGTGACACATCAGGTAGTTGATTGTGATAAGTAGGATTTGAGCCATTATTGAAGTGAGAGGAGTGGTGCCGGCCGATCTGCTTCGGGTTTGGGACTACTAGAGGATCGAGTTCAGGCCAGAGGAGTTGGTGGGGGGATGTTTAGTCGGGGAATAGTCAGTTTAGGTAGCTTGATAAGCCTGCTTGAAAATATGTGTTTTAAAGGCACGTTTGAAGGTGGAGAAGATGTGAATTGATCTAGTATTCCGGGGCAGAGTATTCCAGAGAATAGGTGCAGCTCGAGAAAAGTCTTGAAGACGTGAGTGAGAGGTAGGAATTATGGATTTTATTAATCGTAGGTCGCTAACAGAACGGAGAGCTTGAGTAGGGTGGTAGATGGAGATGAGGGAGGAGATGTATGGAGGTGCAGCACTGTGGAGAGCAGGAGTAGGGTGGTAGATGGAGATGAGGGAGGAGATGTATGGAGGTGCAGCACTGTGGAGAGCAGGAGTAGGGTGGTAGATGGAGATGAGGGAGGAGATGTATGGAGGTGCAGCACTGTGGAGAGCAGGAGTAGGGTGGTAGATGGAGATGAGGGAGGAGATGTATTGAGGTGCAGCACTGTCGAGAGCAGGAGTAGGGTGGTAGATGGAGATAATGGAGGAGATGTATGGAGGTGCAGCACTGTGGAGAGCAGGAGTAGGGTGATAGATGGAGATAATGGAGGAGATGTATGGAGGTGCAGCACTGTGGAGAGCAGGAGTAGGAGTAGATGGAGATGAGGGAGGAGATGTATTGAGGTGCAGCACTGTGGAGAGCAGGATTAGGGTGGTAGATGGACATGAGGGAGGAGATGTATGGAGGTGCAGCACTGTGGAGAGCAGGAGTAGGGTGGTAGATGGAGATCAGGGAGGAGATGTATGGAGGTGCAGCACTGTGGAGAGCAGGAGTAGGGTGGTAGATGGAGATGAGGGAGGAGATGTATGGAGGTGCAGCGCTGTGGAGAGCAGGAGTAGGAGTAGATGGAGATGAGGGAGGAGATGTATTGAGGTGCAGCACTGTGGAGAGCAGGATTAGGGTGGTAGATGGACATGAGGGAGGAGATGTATGGAGGTGCAGCACTGTGGAGAGCAGGAGTAGGGTGGTAGATGGAGATCAGGGAGGAGATGTATGGAGGTGCAGCACTGTGGAGAGCAGGAGTAGGGTGGTAGATGGAGATGAGGGAGGAGATGTATGGAGGTGCAGCGCTGTGGAGAGCAGGAGTAGGAGTAGATGGAGATGAGGGAGGAGATGTATGGAGGTGCAGCACTGTGGAGAGCAGGATTAGGGTGGTAGATGGACATGAGGGAGGAGATGTATGGAGGTGCAGCGCTGTGGAGAGCAGGAGTAGGAGTAGATGGAGATGAGGGAGGAGATGTATGGAGGTGCAGCACTGTGGAGAGCAGGATTAGGGTGGTAGATGGACATGAGGGAGGAGATGTATGGAGGTGCAGCACTGTGGAGAGCAGGAGTAGGGTGGCAGATGGAGATGAGGGAGGAGATATATGGAGATGCAGCACTGTGGAGAGCTTTGTGGGTGAGGGAGAGAAGTTTTAACGGTATTCTGTGGTGGATGGGCAATCAGTGAAGTGACTGGCACAGACTAGTAGCATCAGTGTAGCGGTTGGATGGATAGATGAGCCTGGCTGCAGCATTTAGGACAGACTGAAGGGGGGAGAGTTTAGTGAGAGGGAGACCGATTAGTAATGTAGTCAAGACGAGAATGAATCAAGGCAACAACAAGAGTTTTTGCCGTTTTCACCATAAGAAAGGGGCGGATTCTGGCGATATTCTTGAGGTGCAGACGACAAGAGCGTGTAAGTGATAAAATATGGGGAACAGAGGAAAGATCAGAGTTAAATGTGGCCCCAAGACAGCGGGCATGTTTCACAGGAGTTATAATAGTGCTGCAGACTGAAATTGAAATATCAAGTTTAGGTGAGTTAGTAGATGGGGGAAAGACAAGAAGTTCAGTTTTTGAGAGGTTCAGTTTTAGATACAGAGAGGACATGATGTTAGAGACAGCTGCCAGACAATTACTGGTGTTTTGGAGTAAAGCAGGGGTGATGTCAGGGGATGAAGTTGGGTGTCGTAGAGATGGTATCGAAAGCCAAATCTACTGATAGTCTGTCCGATGGGGGCTGTATAGAGGGAGAAGAGTAGAGGACCTAGTACTGAGCCCTGAGGAACGCCAACATCAAGAGGAAGAGGAGAAGAAGAAGAGCCAGCGAATGATACACTAAAGGAGCTGCCAGAGAGATAGGAAGAGAACCAAGAGAGAGCAGTGTCTTTAACCCCTTATGGACCGGGCTCATTTTCACCTTAAGGACCAGGCCATTTTTTGCAAATCTGACCAGTGTCACTTTATGTTTGAATAACTTTAAAACACTTTTACTTATCCAGGCCACTCTGAGAATGTTTTTTCATCACATATTGTACTTCATGACACTGGTAAACTGGAGTAAAAAAAAATCATTTTTATTTATAAAAAAATACAAAATTTACCCAAAATTTGGAAAAACTTGCAAATTTCCAAGTTTCAATTTCTCTACTTCTATAATACATAGTAATACCTCCAAAAACAGTTATTATTTTACATTCCCCAGATGTCTACTTTTTAAAAGACCAGTTAAGGCCTGAAGTCACTTTGTGAGGCTTACATAATAGAAACCATCCAAAAATGACCCATTTTACAAACTACACCACTCAAGGTATTTAAAACTGATTTTACAAAGTTTGTTAAACCTTAAAGGGAATCTGTCACTAGCATATTAGCAAAACATTTTTTTAATGAATCCATGTGTAATAAAGTACCTTATTTCCATATGTCTTGTTCTTTTTATTCTGTCTTGTCATTTCTTAAAAAAAACACTTTTTATGATATTCAAATGAAGCTGTAAGGAGCCCAGAGGGGCGTTATTCTTTCTCCACGGTGCCCAGGAACGCCCCTCTGAAGTGCCGTGCCCGCCTAAATTTGAAAACTAATAACTCCTCCAAGATCGCCTAAATCGCCTCCCAGAGGCGAGGCTAAGTGCTCCCCCCCCCCAGCGCCGCGCTCTGCAGCAAACACCCCCGAGCCTCCTCTCGCCTGCAACCGAAATCCCGCGCAGGCGCAGTGCCGGCGATTGCCTGCGCCTGCGCGATGATAAGACGACTGAGGGCAACAGCTTCAACAGCGTCACTGGGCATGCGCCGATCTCAGTGACAAGTTCGCTGTTTCCTCAGCCAGCTAAATCGCCGGCACTGCGCCTGCGCGGGATTTCGGATGCAGGCGAGAGGAGGATCGGGGGTGTTTGCTGCAGAGCGTGGCGCTGGGGGGGGGAGCACTTAGCCTCGCCTCTGGGAGGCGATTTAGGCGATCTTGGAGGAGTTATTCGTTTTCAAATTTAGGCGGGCACGGCACTTCAGAGGGGCGTTCCTGGGCACCGTGGACAAAGAATAACGCCCCTCTGGGCTCCTTACAGCTTCATTTGAATATCATAAAAAGTGTTTTTTTGAAGAAATGACAAGACACAGAATAAAAAGAACAAGACCTATGGAAATAAGGTACTTTATTACACATGGATTCATAAAATTTTTTTTTTTGATAATATGCTAGTGACAGATTCCCTTTAAGGTGTTCCAGAAGAATTAATGGAAAATAGAGATAAAATTAGAAAATTTCACTTTTTTGGCAGATTTTCCATTTTAATAATTTTTTTCCAGTTACAAAGTAAGGGTTAACAGCCAAACAAAACTCAATATTTATGGCCCTGATTCTGTAGTTTACAGAAACAGAAATGTGGTCGTAAACTGCTGACGTGGCGATACCTAATATGTATACTTTCTTAAATTTTTTAAAATTTACACTATCATTTTTTAAACAAACAAAAAATCATGTTTTACCGGTAGTTTCTCCATAGTTTTTTTATAGTTTTTTTTTCATAGTTTTTGGGCGATTGTCTTAGGTAGGGTATAATTTTTGTGGGATGAGATGGCGGTTAGATTGGCACTATTTTGGGGGGCATATGACTTTTTGATTGCTTGCTATTACACTTTTTGTGATGTAAGGTGACAAAAAATTGATTTTTTTACACAATTAATTTTTTTTTTTCCAGTGTTCACCTCAGGGTTTAGGTCATGTGGTATTTTTATAGAGCAGGTTCTTACGGACGCGTCATTACCTAATATGTCAACTTTTTTTTTTTTAGCATTTTTGAAATAAAAAAATAATGTTTTAGTCTGAGAGCCATAGTTTTTTTATTTTTTGGGCCATTGTCTCATGTAGGGGCTCATTTTTTGTGGGATGAGGTGATGGTTTGATTGGTACTATTTTGGCGTACATGCAACTTTTTTGATCACTTTTATTACCTTTTTTTGGGAAGTAAGGAGGGCAAAATTTCAATTTCATCATAGTTTTTATTTTTATTCTTTTATGGCGTTCACCGTGCGGGCAAAGTAATTCGACCGTTTTATAGATCAGGTCGTTACGGACGTGGTGATATCAAACATGTGTAGGGAAATATTTTTTTTTTATTTTGAATCAGTGATTTTTTATTTTTACTTTTTTTTCACATTTTTTTTTATTTTTTTGACCCAGACCCACTTGGTTCTTGAAGATCCAGTGGGTCTGATGTCTGTATAATACAATACAGTACACTATATAGTGTACTGTACTGTATTTTCACTTTACTTAAGTCTTATCAGCACCATGGACAGCCGGAAGCCCGTGAAGGCGTCCGGTTGCCATGGTAACCATCACTCGCTGCCACAACAGAGAAGCGGGTGATGAGGAGGGAGGGGGCCCCCTCCCTCTGTGATCCCGTCAAGAATTGGGGGCTGAAAAGGCACAGCAACCCCCGATGGAAGAGGGAGCTCCCTCCCTGTTAACCCCCTTGCATACAGCGATCCCTATGGACCGCGGCATGGAAGGGGTTAAATGGCTGACATCTGTGTGATGATGTCAGCCGTTTCAAGCAGAGTGTCAGCAATGTGCTGACACTCTGCTTGCTAACCACTCGGCCATCCTGAAAATGAGAGGGAGGGAGGGCGGATGATCCCGTCCGCACTGCCGCACCCCCCCCCCCATTAAAAAAAGGCATTTTGAAGTTTCTGATCCCCGTGGTCCGAAAGCACTGCAAACCGCAGGTCTGAATTGACCTGCGGTTTGCAGTGATCGCCGATACGGGGGGGGGGGGGTCACAGGACCCCCCTCGGCATTGACCCATGGTGCCTGCTGATTGATTTGGGTGATCGGAACTACACAGGACGTACCTGTACGCCCTGTGTCCATAACAGGTTAAGGCCAATTAAGTGGAGCATGGTGAGGAGGAGTTTATGGTCTACGGTATCAAACGCTGCAGAGAGATCCAGCAGAATCAGTAGAGAATAGTCACCATTTCTTTTTGCTGTTAGGAGATCAGTAGACACTTTAGTAAGGGCAGTTTCTGTAGAGTGAAGAGGGCGAAGGCAGATTGTAAAGGGTCAAGAAGAGAGTTTGCAGAGAGATAGCTTCTTAAGTGAAAGAAGACAAGACGTTCAAGGAGTTTAGAGATGAAGGGGAGGTTAGAAACAGGTCGGTAGTTAGCAGCACAGGTCGGGTCAAGAGATGGGGGGGAGATACCAGAAGAGAGAGAGAGGTTAAAAATTGAAGTTGGGTGAGTGATGACAGCTGGGGAGAGGGACTGGAGAAGGTGTGATGGAATAGGATTACTGCTACAGGTCGTGGGTCGAGAAGAAGAGAAAAGCCTGGAGACTTCTTCCTCTGATATAGGGTCAAAAGAGGAGAGAGGGCATGTGGAGGAATTGGAGTGAGGAGGATTGAAATTATTTGGGGACTGGGAGATTATTTCCTGCCGGATACTGACAAAATCTTGTCTCTGAAGTAAGTGGCCATGCCATCAGCGCAGAGGTCAGTGACAGGTTCTGGAACTTTAGGGCTTAGAAGGGAATGAAAAGTGTCAAAGAGTCGTTTTGGGTTATTTGAGAGTGAGGAGATGAGAGAGGTGAAGTACTTTTGTTTGGCGATGTTGAGGGCCGAATTGTATGTTTCGAGCATAAATTTATAGTCGAGGAAGTCTGCTGATATTCGCGATTTTCTCCATAAGCGTTCTGCACATCTTCAGCAGCACTGGAGAAAACGTGTTTCAGGTGTGTGCCAGGGCTGCCGTGTTCTGTGTCGAGAGGGTCGGATTGATATTGGAGCAACTTCATCTAGGGTGGTTTTGAGTGTCTGGTTGTAATAATTGGCAGCCAAGTCTGGACAGGGGAGGGAAGTGATTGGGGTAAGAGCTAATTGTAGGGTGTTAATAAGTTGCTGGCAGTTAATGGTGTGTAGGTTTCTGTAAGTGTGAAAAGTAGGATTGTCATGAGAAAAGTGAGAGGTTTTTATGGTAAATGAAATAAGATTGTGGTCAGAAAGTGGGAAGGATAAGTTACTAAAGTTTGAGACTGAGCAATGACGGAAGAAGACTAGATCAAGTATACTGCCCTGTTCATGCGTATTAGAGGAAGTGAGCTGTGATAGGCCAAGAGAGGAGGTAAAAGAAAGAAAGTGAGAGGCTGATGGGGAGATGGGATCATCAATGGGGATATTAAAATCACCCATAATAAGGGTTGATGATTCAGAAGAGAGGAAGTGAGGAAGCCAAGCTGCAAAGTGATCGTGAAATTGGTGGGGGGAGCCTGGGGAACGATAGACAACTGCAACTCTCAGGGGGAATGGATGGAAGAGTCTAATGGTGTGAACCTCAAAAGAGGGGAATGTGAGAGAGGGTACAGGGGGAATGACCTGAAATGTGCACTGTGGAGAAAGTAGTATGCTTACTCCTCCACCGTGCCTGTCATCAGGTCTGGGGGTATGGGAGAAGTGAAGTCCCCCATTGGATAGGGCAGCAGGGGAAGCAGTGTCATGGGCCAATCTACCGGCGTCAAGAGTATAAATATTGCTGGTTCATACACCGCCCTGAACATTGTAGGCTTAGGTTAGACCCAGGCGATACAGTTCTGTTAGTGCTAGGTACCTGTCTGCAGAAGTCACCTTGAGGTCGGTAGATGGGCCCGACATACGTTTGATCCTAAATGTGCGCAAAGAGCTTCCATTTTTCATGTATAGTGTAATGCAACGAAACCAACAAAACAGACCAGTGTAGATGAAGCAAGGGGTTTATTCACAAGAAAATAAACAAAGTCCAGGCAAACTTCACTGGTAACAAATAACAGGAATACAAAAACGAGGGGAAGCCAGGTGTAGTCCCAATCCGTGCTTTAAATCGCTGTGCACACTTGCCAGACGTAAGGATGCGTCACGGGGGGTTCCAGATCCTGGGTCCCACTGGAAAGGATGGAGTCTAGGTAACCTTCAGTCACTAGCACAAGTAGTATAACGTGTATCTGGAAAGGGAAGGATAACAGTGGGCAGTGACCAACCGGGGAGACCACCTTTTATGTGCCTGCTAACAAATCCCAGGGCGCCAAGTGTCCACTCCCCATAGGTCATGGAACTGCCCTACACCTGTGTACAAGGCCTTGGCCGGTCATTGGCCAATTAGACCAATGCCAGCCCCCTAATCTACTTTGAATTTGTGGTCAGGTGCTATTCCCATCACTGGTTGGTGAAGCGCATAAGAAGCGCATACGCGCAACCGCGCAACCCCTTGCAAACCCGTTCTCGAGCGTACACGCGGACGCCCAACAAGCTCCGCGAGAGTACACGAGCGCGTCGACATGGACACCGAAGTGGAATCCGCAAGAGGTACCAGAGACAAGGCGTACTGCCACTAGCCCAACCAACCTGTCCCTGAGGCCCCGGCGGTCTTCTCTTCCGGCGCACATGCGAACGCATCCCCACGTCGGTTCGCAAAGGGGGAGGATCTGGTGTATCAGTGGAGACACGCGTAACCTGTCCCGCCGCTCCACGAGGACACTTTTTGGTCACACCGGAGTGCGAGACAGGTGAGGATCTTACATATAGTAGGTATAGTACCACTGTAATCCAGAACAGTGATGAGCAGCAGGGGCAATATTCGAATTCACAATATTTTGCGAATATTTGGGCAAATATTCGTCATATATTCGCGAATTCGAGAATTCGTGATCTCCAGTCATTATTTTCTTGATTGCAATCGTAAAATTTGCGATACGAAAATTTGCGATCAACACTACTCCTAAAGTCAAATATATTGCAGCCTTCTCATTGGCCCACAAGCAAGAAGCATTGAGGGATCATGGGTACTGATGAAAAAAAATCTAGAATATTTGCGATTACAAAGATATAGCACTATATTCTAGATATTCACGAATTCTCGAAGTGCCAATATTAGCGATAAAAATTTGCGCTTAGAATATTCGCGATCAACACTAATCCAGAACAATCCCTAATCCCTGGTTTTATTGTTTGCATGCATAATGGTGTGCCGTCATACGTTTTTTGTTTAAGGTTCATAGATATCAGGATAAGGCGACTACCGTCACACATAAACAGGGATAGTGCAGCTTCCCGGACTCCCTTCCCTTCTTATTTACACAGTTCCCTTAGGCAGTGACCAAACAATAGGGCGGCACCTAAAAAGGATAACATACAAGCGGGGAACAAAAAGACAGTCAAAGAGCAGTCGAACAGAAAAGGATAAAAAAGCAGACGGACAAAGAAGTACCAAAGCTTTTGTTTGCCACAGACCAGGAGATCAATATCATAACAAATCTCCAGAAACCAAAGTGTAGTCACAAAACCAGTCAAAAAATCCACAAGTCTTCAATTACCACAAGGGAACAGGGTGATGCCCGAGGACAAGAGATTCACTGGCACCTGCACATGGAGACTCAGGCCTTATATAGTGTGTAGGCAACAACTTCATGCCAGGGTCCCTGCACGCTGGACGGAGCCGCCAGTTGACTGTCCTGACTGTCTGGAGCCCTGACGTGCCTCATCATTGGCTCAAGGCTCTGACCTCAGAGAGGGCCACACAGCTGACTTGGAATAATGACAATAGATGTTTCTTGTTGTCTCCAAGTCATCTGATTGTCCTGGGCACCAATACAGTTAGCAACACATTGTCTTGGTAGTTCCCTCCTGAATCCTCTTTTGACGGGGATCCCTCCTGAGACCTCTTCTTTAAGGGGTTCAATCCTGAATCCTCTTCTTGAGGGGTTTCCTCTTCTCTTTTTGATTCTAATGTCCGTTACAGTCGCTTCAGTCCTTTCAGTCCTTTCAGTGGTAGCTGGGACATTGGCTACAGTGGATGGGGAGAGTCTGTAGATCTGGATCCCTCAGGAGAAGGAAGTACAAAAGATCAGATAGTTCATTGATCAGACAGATACGGAGAATTGTAAGAATGGTATCCGGGTTGCCATTGTTTTTTTGACAGCTGTCAGGGACAGAGATGAGGACACTGGATGCACCAGCGCTCTCTGCAGCTTTTGAGAAGCAATACATCTGCAATGCTGACAACCATTCTTTAGATATTGATGACCTATGCCTTGGATAACACTTCAATATCTGATTGCTAGGGTTCTGACACCTGGCACCAGCACCAATCACTCAATATCAACAGCTACTGGCAATGTCCAGGTTTGGGGTGGCGCCAATGCTACGCTGGGTCCCCCAGACACCGTTGTGGTGTCACCACGTATTGCTGCTCTCTGGAAGGGATGGTAAGGGGTGGTGCACCCCAATGGAAAATAAGTCCATAGAGTCAGGGTCTGCAGTAACCAGGGTACCTCTTTACTGGAGTATTTCAGGTGCAAAACAAAACAGGCGAGACATAGGGCCGGCTTCTCCAGTCTCCTCCCTGAGACGAGGCATAGGGCCGGCTTCTCCAGTCTCCTCCCTGAGACGAGGCATAGGGCTGGCTTCTCCAGTCTCCTCCCTGAGACGAGGCATAGGGCTGGCTTCTCCAGTCTCCTCCCTGAGACGAGGCATAGGGCCGGCTTCTCCAGTCTCCTCCCTGAGACGAGGCATAGGGCTGGCTTCTCCAGTCTCGTCCATTAGATGAGGTATAGGGCTGGCTTCTCCAGTCTCCTCCCTGAGACGAGGCATAGGGCTGGCTTCTCCAGTCTCCTCCCTGAGACGAGGCATAGGGCCGGCTTCTCCAGTCTCCTCCCTGAGACGAGGCATAGGGCCGGCTTCTCCAGTCTCCTCCCTGAGACGAGGCATAGGGCCGGCTTCTCCAGTCTCCTCCCTGAGAGGAGGCATAGGGCCGGCTTCTCCAGTCTCCTCCCTGAGACGAGGCATAGGGCCGGCTTCTCCAGTCTCCTCCCTGAGAGGAGGCATAGGGCTGGCTTCTCCAGTCTCCTCCCTGAGACGAGGCATAGGGCTGGCTTCTCCAGTCTCGTCCATTAGATGAGGTATAGGGCTGGCTTCTCCAGTCTCCTCCATGAGACGAGGCATAGGGCTGGCTTCTCCAGTCTCGTCCATTAGATGAGGTATAGGGCTGGCTTCTCCAGTCTCCTCCATGAGACGAGGCATAGGGCTGGCTTCTCCAGTCTCCCCCCTGAGACGAGGCATAGGGCTGGCTTCTCCAGTCTCCTCCCTGAGACGAGGCATAGAGCTGGCTTCTCCAGTCTCCCCCCTGAGACGAGGCATAGGGATGGCTTCTCGAGTCTCCTCCCTGAGACGAGGCATAGAGCTGGCTTCTCCAGTCTCCCCCCTGAGACGAGGCATAGAGCTGTCTTCTCCAGTCTCCACCCTGACAGAAGAAGTGTTTGATGCTGAGGAAACATCTGAGCTAGCTGTCCCTCTCTCTCTCAGAAAGCGGGAACCCTGGCCAGGGGACAGGCGACAGGTCCTTTTTAACTGTAACATCATCATCAAGTTGGAGACCACTAGAGATAACATCTCCATCATCACCAGTACATAAACTGGGAGAACTGCTCTGGAATAAACAGTGATACTTAGCATGGCACCATCTACTGTCAGTTTAACATAGCTCCTCCAGAATTGAGCTGCAGTTGTTACTGTATTCCAACACCCCTAAGCTAAGGCCTAATCTTTTAGGCCCAGCTTCTTTATCAGCCTTTCAACACTCAGAAGCTTTATATCATGCTCCTGTTTCATCAGTGTTGTATTGAACTTTGAACATCCATTTACAGTAGGGTGGCCACCTTTACCAACAAAAAATACTGGCCACACCCCCCAAAGGGGGTGTGGTTGTGCGGCGTGGCTTAACACTGGGTCATAATGTGGCTCCCAGTATTAATAGTGCCCCCATTAATGCCCCCCAGTAATATTAATGCCCCCCATTAGTGCCCCCGGTAATAGTAATGCCCCCATTAGTGCGCCCAGAATTAATAATACCCCCATTAGTGCCCTCAGTAACAGTAATGCCTGTATTAGTGCCCCCAGTAATGCCTCCATTTGCACCCCCATAATTAATAATGCCCCCATTAGTGCCCCCAGTAATAGTAATGCCTCCATTAGTGCCCCCCAGAATTAGTAATGTCCCCCCCCCAAAAAAAAAAAAACTCACCTCACCCATTAGATGGCGCCAGGGTCAACACTCGCTGCTGACTGGAAGCCCAGGACAGGACCTGCGCCCGTCTGGCAGGTCCTGTCCTGCACATCCAGTGAGCAGAGAGTGTTCACCACGATGCAATCAAATGGAGGAGATGAGTTTTATTTTTTATTTATTTTTCTTCTTAACACAAATGGGGGGGGGGGGGGGGAGTTAATGGCAGTACTAATGAGCGCTCCACAAAATTAGTAACACTCCTTATAGGAAAATACCGGAAATTATTATTGGCAGTAGAAATAAATTACTGGCTTGGCTGTCCAGGTGGCAACCCTACTCAGATCAGATCCCCAATCCTCTGCAGATGCCACAATCAGAACCACAACCTTCATCAGCCTCACATCAGACCAACTCCCCAGCCACAGATCAGACATAAAAAAAAAAAAAAAAAAATTACCTCTCCTGCTCCACTCGCCGCTCTCTGGTCTTTTTCTGGTCCGAGCTGTACTGTGAATGGATGTAGCCCGGAAGAAGACCTAGCAGAGGCGAGTACAGCTTGTGGAGCGCTAGACTCATTGCTCTCCGCACCTCCTGTATACTGGTGACCACTTCTATAATGTAAGCGGTCATTAGCAGTCACTGGGAAAAAAAAGTGCATCTTATATGGTGAAAATACAATAAATATGATCAACAACAAATCTCAAATTTTTTATATATATATATAGAGAGAGAGAGAGAGAGAGAGAGAGAGAGAGACAAATACATGCATAGGCATACAGTATATAGACAATAGGTACCTATATACACATTATATATATACACACACATACATTCATAGATAGATATATAGACACATATATACATATTAGACACATACATACATACATACATACATAGATATATAGACACATATATACATATTAGACACATACATACATACATACATAGATATATAGACACATATATACATAGATATATACATACATAGATATATAGACACATATATACATACATAGATATATAGACACATACATACATACATAGATATATAGACACATATATACATACATAGATATATAGACACATACATACATAGATATATAGACACATACATACATAGATATATAGACACATATATACATAGATATATCTAACGCAGGGCAGCACTCCTTGTAGTCTGTAATCCGGGTGACAGCGTCCAACCCCTGACTCTGGGTGTACAAATATCATAAACAAATCCACAGCACTCCAATGTATATAGGTGAAAAAGAGTCTGCCACTGGTGAACACATGAGGTACTGGAGCATGCGCAGGGTGAAGGGGATAACGCCGAGGCCTGGCGCATAGTCCATGCGGATGTGATACAGCGAGATGGTGATTAACGAGTGACATATGACCATGACTCTCTCTCATGATAGTAGAATATAGAGCCAAGCCGTTTTTAGTTAAAGTAATTTTTATTGAGATATCATAAGTAGACATAAATTCCAACATAAATGATATACATTACATGTGGATTATTCATTACATGTTATTATTTGCATAACAGTAGTGTTCCCACATTACGGTGCATTTTATATCATGTCTTGTCGATATACATATATATATTTGTTTTATAAGAGGGTAGAGTATGGTTAACCTACCAAAACATTTAAACATTTTGTTATTACAAACTTTCCTATGTCATTTTTAACATATACACAGGTTATAAATTGTTACAGATTGCTACAGATTCAAATGACCTGCAATTTTTAACTGTATATAACTGTATATACAACAGTGGCTTCAGGCTGATCGGCTCTTGTCATTGCTCCTCCATCCGTTATTTTTCTGGGTAATATTTTAACCAAGTGTCCCACTTTTGTTTTATATAATTGCTTTTCCCTAAACATATTCCATATATTTTTTCATTTATGTAATTCCTTGAAACCATCTCAATTACATTTTCTATCTTAGGAATATTGTTTGACTTCCAGTTTTTAGCAATCAGTAACCTGTATGCTATACATATGTGTATAAGAGGATATTGGACTTCTGAATCTATATTTTCCATTTCCAGGTTTAGCAGCACCAGTTCAGGGGTTACTTTAATAAATTTCCCCATTATCATACTGATTAGGATTTCTAGATCTTTTTTTAGTTTAGCAAGTTTTGGGCATTTCCAAAAGGTGTGCAACAAGGTACCCCTTTGGCTGCATTTTCTCCAACAATTGTCTGAGCAAGTATCATAGAATTGGTGGAGCTTAACCGGAGTGTAATACCATCTGCTATACATTTTGAAGAATTGTTCTCTATGATTTGTGCAGATAGTAGCTTTTTTAAACAGTTGTGTCGCTTTATTCCACTTATTCAGTGTTATACTTCTGTTTAGGTCTACTTCCCATTTCTTATGGTATGAAGTGTTTTCTTGTACTGTATCGTCATTGCAATAGTCGTATATCTTTTTGAAGTTGTTTTTCCCCTCGCCACTTATAGAGTAGTTTAAGAGGTCCGCTAGTTGTTGTGGTATCTCTATTTCTATTGAAGGATATTTTTCCCAGATATTTTTTAACGTTTTGTGCATGTCTCTGTCTGATTCTGTTAAGTTGTATTTTTCTTTAAGAGAATCGTAAGTTTTGAAGTTGTTGTCCTCAATTAGTTGTCTTAAGTGGACTAGTCCTTTAGACGTCCAGTTTTCTATGTTTTTGAGTGCAATAATATGTTTTAGTGATACTATTTCCAAGGGGTATTTAGTTGTGTTTACTGATTTTTTATTCTTAAATATTTGTATGTTCCAGGCCTCTGTGGTGTATTTTACTGTGGGCAGAGTTTTCTTTGCAAGCTCAGGGAGTTTGTTGGCATTTAGTATGAGGTGTGTCCAATTTTTAACTTGAGTTGCCTCAGATTCTATTTCTACCCAGGTTTTTGGTTCTTTTATATGTCTTATCCAATCCAAAGATTGTTGCAGTAGATTGGTATTATGATAGGCTTCTATGTTGGGAAGGGATATACCGCCAAACTGTGTCTTTTTTGTAATCACTTGCATTGGGATTCTAGGTTTTCGTTTGTTCCATATAAAATTATTAGCTTGTGTTTGTAGGTTCCTTAGTATGTATTTTGGTACAGAGATGGGAATTGTTCTGAATTTGTAAAGTACTTTAGGTAGGATGAGCATTTTATAAAGAGTTAATCTTCCAAACCAGCTCCATTCTTTTAACATTAACGCATCCAAGTCTTTTTTGAGATTTTTTAGTAGGGTGTGGAAGTTCTCTTTTAATAAAAGGTTTCTATCTGGTGCTATTTCTGATCCTAGAAAAGTTATTGTTTTGTGGTTCCATATATAGTTGAATTCCTTATTAATCTTGGTTCTGGTGTCCTCTTTGATGTGAATCCCTAATATGTGAGATTTGTTTTGGTTTACTTTATGGTAGGAAATTTTCCCAAATCTGTCTAGTTCTTTCTGGGTTTCTCTAATGGACCTGAGTGGATCAGTCAGTGTTAATATCATATCGTCTGCAAATAATGTTGTTTTATATGAATTATCAGTTACTTTAATGCCTTTTATGTTTGGGTTCAATCGTATGTGTGCTATCAGAGGTTCAATTGCAAGAATAAATATAGTTGGGGATAATGGACATCCTTGCCTAGTTCCATTGCTGATGAGGAAGGTGTCTGAGTATAATCCGTTGCATTGGACTCTTGCAGATGGGTTTTTGTATAGCGCGAATATCGCTTTAATCATTGAGTCCGGGAAGTTGTATTGGGACAGAGTCAACTTAACGTAATCCCATTGAATTCTGTCAAACGCCTTCTCTGCGTCCAATGAGAGGAGCAGAGAAGGCGTTTTCCTAGTCTTTGCCCAGAAAGCTAAATCAATGATCTTTCTAGTACCGTCATATGGTTGTCTGTTTTTGGTAAAGCCTACTTGATCTAAATTGACCAGAGACGGTACCAAATTTTTTAGCCTGTGTGCTAGAATTTTTGCATATAGTTTGACGTCCGCATTTATTAATGAAATTGGGCGGAAGTTTCCTGGACTGGTGGGTTCTTTACCTTGTTTAGGGAGAGTAATTATGTTGGCTGATAACATTTCTTGAGGAAATTCACCTTGTTCCATTGCTTTGTTAAAAGTTTTTGTCAAATGAGGGATTAATATGTCATCAAAGATTTTATAATATTCGGATGAGAATCCGTCTGGACCCGGCGATTTCCCTTTTTTTAAAGACCTGATTGCTAATTCTGTTTCTTTTTCAGATATAGGGGATTCGAGCGATTTTTTAGTTTCTGGGTTGATATTTGGGAGTTTGCACTCTTTCAGGTAATCAGTAATTTGTTCTTTAGTTGGTTGATGTGTATTTATATCTTTTTTTAAATTGTAAAGTTTTTCATAATATTTAGCTATTGAGTTAGCTATTTCTATTGGATTAGTTATTTTTTCTTTTGTAATCTCATCTATCAGATGTTGTATTCTGAACTGAGTTCTGATATTTTTGGATTGTTTGGCCATTAGTTTTGTTGGTTTATTAAAGTCCCTGTAATAGTTTGCTTCTATTCTTTTAGTTGTTTTTAGATGATTTTTGAGTAAAATGTTGTGAAGCTTCAGCCTAGTCTTAGTTAGGGCTTCTAGTGTAGTAAAAGAGTTGTCAGTTTTGTGTTTTTTCTCGAGGTGCTCTAGTTCTTTTAATGTGTTCGTGATTTCTCTTTTGTGAAACTTATTAAATCTGGCCGTCTGTTGGATTATTATCCCTCTTGAAAAGGCTTTGTGAGCTCTCCAAATCATAATGGGATCAGAATGTGAGGAGGAATTGAATTCGAAGAATTCCTCTAAGTTTTTCTTTATTACTTGGTTTGTTTCTGCATTATTGAGTATGAATATGTTGTTTTTCCATGAGAAGGAAACAGGGGATGGTGCTGTATTTTTAATTTTTAGTAATATTGACGCATGGTCTGACCAAGTTATGTTGTTTATAGTACTTGATATGATATGGTTGAATGTTTCAGCTTTAGTTAAGAACATGTCGATTCTTGCGTATGAATTATGGCACTGTGAATAGTGCGTGTAGTCTTTTTCTGAGGCGTTTAAGCATCTCCATGTGTCATATAATTTTTTGTCTTTTAGCCAATTGTCTATGAGTACTCTGTTTTTATTTTTCCTACTGTTTGTGTCCAAGATTGGGTCGTGTATTGCATTAAAGTCGCCTCCCAACAGGAGAGTGCCTTTGGTTAACATGTCAATTTTTTTGTGTAGTTTGTTCAGGAATTTTATTTGTCCAGTATTGGGTGTATAGATATTCACTAGCGTGTATGTGGTATTGTTTATTGTGCAGTTTAGGATGATGAATCTTCCTTCATTGCTTTTTGTTATTTTTTCCTCTTGGAAGGTTATCGTATCTTTGATAAGGATAGCTACACCTGCTTTTTTGGTTGCCGCATTAGCATAAAATGTCTTCGAATATCCTTTGATTTTTATTTGTGGGTTGTCGCTTTCTTTGTAATGTGTTTCTTGGATGAAAGCTATGTCTGGTTTGAATTTCTGTATGTCGTGTTTAAGGAATGATCTCTTTTGAGGACTGTTTAGGCCCCTTACGTTGTAACTAAGTAGTGACAGTGTCATTTTATTTTCCTATATCTAACGGAACAAGGAGGTAGAATATTCTCAGTAAAAGTGTTGGATGGGGATGTAGGACGTGTCAGAAGGAAATCACTTACGTTTGTAGTCCTTCTTACTTCTGCAAGCCTGCAAGTTTTTTTTTTTTTTTTTTTTTAAATTTCCTCCAAGGATATGAGATGAGATGAGGACAAGACTTGGTTATGTTCCTTTTTTCCGGATGGTCTATATGTAGGTAGTTTGCACCTGTGTATATATATAAATAGGTTACTCTTTAGATAAGAGCACAGTATACGGCAAGAGCCGATCAGACCCAGCCTAAACAATAAATGGTTCTACAATCTATCAGATTATAAAGTTATTTGGGTCAACAAAGAAAAAGAAAAGATAGTAAGTAAAAGTTATGAGATGCGTGTGCACCAATGTGGCTGCCCAAGGAGGCTACCCCACCGGTCCCACTATTGTAACAGATAAGAAAATAAATAAATAAAATAAAATGAATAAAAGGGGAAGTTATAGAGGTTATAGAAGAGTAGCTTTCGCTACACAATTGGGGTCAATTGTAGGAAAAGGAAGGTAAAGAAAAATAAGTATACTTGGAGTCTTGGTGATACATATACTCCAGTGTATACTGCAATAAATGTAAATATTGTCAACATGTTTTAAGTTACTGTAGATGAGTACTGGGTGATTTCATCAGCGCAGCTTCATCTCTTCTTCAGCGCGGTCTTTCTCTTTTTGATGGTCTTTCAGGAGGTCGGTCTTCTATTTCTGGTGAAATGTCCCATTTGTTCAATAATTCCAGGCCTTGTTCTGTAGACGTAATTATCCTTGTTGTTCCTCCATCTGGGATCAATAGTTTTACAGGAAATCCCCATCTGTAAGGTATATTATGTTTGCGTAGAGTGTTAGTTACTGTTTGATATTTTTTTCTCTGTTGGATTGTGAATTGTGATAGATCTGTATAGACTTGTATATTTTTAAATTCTTCTGGGAGTTGTTTGCATTTTCGGAATTCTTGGTTGAACTTTTCTTTGATTTTGTAGAAGTGTATTCTAGCGATAGTGTCTCTTGGGATTGAAGGATCCAGTCCTTTTGGTTTTGGTAAACGGTGGGCTCTGTCTATTTCAAAGTCCTGTAAGGAGCAGTCTGGTAGAACCGTACCCATTAGTTTTTGTAAATAATGTGTTAGTTCCGAGGGCAAAACGGTTTCTGGGATGCCTCTAAATTTCAGATTATTTCTTCTGTTTCTATCTTCTAAATCGGCTATTTTGAGTTGTAGGTTTTCAATTTCATCTGAGTTGCAGTTAATGGTGTCAGCAATTTCATTGTGTAATTTGCAAATCTGATCCATTTTGTTCTCTATGTGCGTTACTCTAGAATCCATTTTTTCCAGCTTTGAGTTAGTTGATAAGAAGACATTGCTTATCTCTTTTGTAAAGGATTTGTGTAGCAATAGTATTGTCTCCTTTATGAAGGATTCAGAAGCTGCTTTATCAGTAGCGATAATGGAATTGAGGTCTATCCCCTGATTAGGTTCAGGTGTAGCTTTGGCTTGTTCTGTTTGAAGCGTCTGGATTTCTTCATTTAGGGATCCACTGAATGATTTTTTCCGTGCTCTCTGTTTTTGAGGGCTCGTAGTGTCTGAGGAGTTATCTGAGAAATTTTCATTCTCCATGTTTTCTTCTTGTTCTTCATTTCCCATAATTTTGTTGTTAATTTTGAGGCTTTTGGTTCTGGGACCTTTTGTCTTGTTTTTTTGCGAGCTGTGCATGCTGTATAAATCTGGGAAATCCTCTTCCTGATATTCCTTTGAGTGATACAATTTTTTTGATGAAGTTTGCCAAGCTTCAGGATTATTTATCCCTCTGGTACGGTAAGGGTGGTTATGCTTCTGTTGCATCTCACTCAGTAAATAGGGGGTCTATAATGTATAGCTCCAACAAGAATATTTATAATTATGTGTAGCAGGTTGATGTTTTCTTTGCTGTTGAAGAAGGGCCTGCTAAAGTGTCCTGTATTGCAAGAGGTGATGTCACTTATATAGCAGTATACCCCCCTTTTAAAGTATCCCACAGTCCTACCAGGTTACTTGCAGTTGTTGATGTGTAGTCAGACGATGGGTTAATGTAAGCGATTATACTTCTATTGCCGCTGTCTTCAGAACTTTGCTTTTATTTTTATTCTCTTGCAAGCAAAGGATCTCTGCTTATTCTTTTCCTGTTGTCCGTCACACTGCTGCTATGCTGGGATCCGGAGGTTTGGATCTCTCTTCTGGAGCTTAGGTGTTTTGTGCCCCTTCTTCCTTTATTTTTATTTCCCCCCTCGGCCAGTTGAAGCGATCGTGTCCGCTCCTATATTATTGTCTGCCGCTTCGTTTTTAAGCGCTCCTCCCGCTCTGCTTGGTGAGTTACTTCACCTCTTGTATTGCTATGTTCGCGATCTCTTCGCTCTGCGGTTCGTCCAAGATGTCGCTCCCTTCTCTTCCCTTGATGGCTCCGCCCCTTTTATGATGCGTTCTTTCGCGCCTCTCTTCCTCCTAGTGCCGCGGCTTTCCTTTAGATGTTGAGATATGTTCTCCTACCCGACTTTGCCCGGGATACACTTCACCTAGGTTGCGGCACCAGTATCCAGGACGTTTTCCTGTGTTGTCCCCGCTTGTCTGACAATTGTAAGTTGATTTTTTTGGTAGCTTTAGCATGTATACACCGGGAGCTGTGACTAGCTGCTTCTTCTCTCCATGGGTTCCAAGCTCCGCCCCCCACCAAGCGGTTTTTAAAGTGGAAGCATGAGCACTTGGCACTTTTTGAAGCACAGGTATTTATAAGTGGACTAATATACACTCACCTAAAGAATTATTAGGACCACCATACTAATACGGTTTTGGACCCCCTTTTGCCTTCAGAACTGCCTTAATTCTACGTGGCATTGATTCCACAAGGTGCTGATAGCATTCTTTAGAAATGTTGGCTCATATTGATAGGAGAGCATCTTGCAGTTGATGGAGATTTGAGGGATGCACATCCAGGGCACGAAGCTCCCGTTCCACCACATCCCAAAGATGCTCTATTGGGTTGAGATCTGGTGACTGTGGGGCCATTTTAGTGCAGTGAACTCATTGTCATGTTCAAGAAACCAATGTGAAATGATTGGAGCTTTGTGACATGGTGCATTATCCTGCTGGAAGTAGCCATCAGAGGATGGATACATGTTCTCATTCTGTTTACCCCAAATTCAGACTCTACCATTTGAATGTCTCAACAGAAATCGAGACTCATCAGACCAGGCAACATTTTTCCAGTCTTCAACAGTCCAATTTTGGTGAGCTCGTGCAAATTGTAGCCTCTTTTTCCTATTTGTAGTGGAGATGAGTGGTACCCGGTGGGGTCTTCTGCTGTTGTAGCCCATCCGCCTCAAGGTTGTGCGTGTTGTGGCTTCACAAATGCTTTGCTGCAGACCTCGGTTGTAACGAGTGGTTATTTCAGCCAACGTTGCTCTTCTATCAGCTTGAATCAGTCGGCCCATTCTCCTCTGACCTCCAGCATCCACAAGGCATTTTTGCCCACAGGACTGCTGCATACTGGATGTTTTTCCCTTTTCACACCATTCTTTGTAAACCCTAGAAATGGTTGTGCGTGAAAATCCCAGTAACTGAGCAGATTGTGAAATACTCAGACCGGCCCGTCTGGCACCAACAACCATGTCACGCTCAAAATTGCTTAAATCACCTTTCTTTCCCATTCTGACATTCAGTTTGGAGTTCAGGAGATTGTCTTGACCAGGAGCACCCCCCTAAATGCATTAAAGCAACTGCCATGTGATTGGTTGACTAGATAATTGCATTAATGAGAAATAGAACAGGTGGCACTAATAATTCTTTAGGTGAGTGTATATGAATTTATTGTCAATTTTTAGAAGGAAATTGTGTTTTTATGCACTGAATGTAATCATGTCTATATTGTATTTAAATTGAAGCATATTAAATTGTGTGTATATTATTAAGTCACTCATTGATTAATTATGAGGTATATATATATATTGATGGCACTTTGTAATTCAGTTGGCTTGAGAAAGGCTCCATGAGGGGACCGAAACGTCGATGCTGTGACATGTGTCAATAAAGACACCTTTGTTTTCACCTATCTACAGAGGAGTGCTGCGGATTTGTTTATGATATACATAGATAGATATATACATTAGTATTGGTTGAGCACCAAAGTACTCGTGTGCTCAGCACAATGGAAGTCAATGGGAGAACCGGAGCATTAAACCAGGCACCTCCTGCTCTGAAGAGGGGAGGGTGTTGGGACTCTAGTTCGGCTTAGGAGTCCCTGCTCTGACTCCATATATAGCTATTTCCATATATGAAGTCAGTGCTTGGGGACACCCGGTGTATTTAAATCTAATTTAGCCTCTATTTCTGAAAAGTTTCTGGCGGGATTCGAACTCACAACCTTCTACATTACAGCCAAGAATCTTAACCACTACACTATAGAGCTGCATGGCCAGTTACTTTAAAAAAATAAAATAAAATATATATATATATATAGTGTAGTGGTTAAGATACTTGGCTGTAATGTAGAAGGTTGTGAGTTCGAATCCCGCCAGAAACTTTTCAGAAATAGAGGCTAATTTAGATTTAAATACACTGACTTGAGCATCACACTCGAGCCCACGCAATATTCGGCTGAACACCGCGATGTGCCGAGCATAGCGATGCTCGAGCCGAACTGGGGTTCGGCCAAGCATGCTCACCCAACACTGATATACATAGATAGATATACATAGATAACAAACACAGTTTGGTCACTTACCTTTCTATGTGGAGGCTGCAGGAGAGGAGCAGTCAGGAGGCACGGAGGAGGAAGGGAAGCACCGCTGAGTATGCAGAGAGGTTTTTTCTTCTTGATCTCGGCTTGCATCAACCTCAGCTATTTGTTCTGGAGACTCACAGGTCGACTGTTTGGAGTCACCTTCAGTATTTTGTTCTCTTGAGTCAAGCGATGTCATCATCACACCATCCTTCAGATCCTCAGTGAAGATTGCACTGTTGCTAATGGCAATAGTGTTCATTTTGGGGTTTAGGATTCTGCACCCTTTACAGTAGTGACCGTATCTGACAAATGTTCCTTCTACTGCTCTGTTTTGGAGTTTTTCTTCAGGAATGTTCTGCATCCAGACAATCTTAAGTGGTTTACACTTGGCTTCTCGCCATGCCATAGTTCATATGGAGTTCTCTCCACCGTTCTAGAGAAGAGTCTGTTCTGTAGATACGCGGTTGTCATTGCGGCTTCGCCCATATTTCTCAGGTAATCCAGAATCTGTCAGCACCTGATCGTTTCAGTAAGATTTCTGTTTTCCCTTTCAGTTACCTCATTTTGTTCTGGTGTACATGGGTCTGTCTTTCGATGCTCCATCCCATGTTGTCTTAAATATTCTTCTACTTTGTGTCCTGTGAATTCACCTCCGTTGTCACTTTGCAGAGGATAAGAGGATTCCTCGGAAACTTGTTGCTTGTCTTTGTTACAAAGTCTTGTAATTTATCCAGAACTTCATCTTTTCTCTTCATTAGGTAGGTGACTGTGTATCTGGAGTAGTCATGTCTGAAGGTCACTATACACTAGGTCTAGGCACTGTCATAGGACCACAGACATCACTGTGTATTAGGTCGAGTGGTCTTAAGGTTGTTGTTTGTCTTTGTGACGTCCTCCACTTTGGATTTAATGCAGCGTTCCATCTAACAGCTACCGTACCTTAAGATCCTTTAAGGTCTGGATGTCTGCGGCCTAAGCGTCTATGCCACGTATGGAGACAGTCGCTGTGTCTATTCCTGCAGATCCTCGCTTGTTCTATCACAGTGTTGATGATAGAAATGTTCCTCTGCCTTAGCGCTGGCTATCACCCACTATCCGTTTAGGATGATGCATTTGTTTCCTTGGAATTTCACAGACGTTTAACGGATAAAAGTCCTCCTTCTAGACTGGGAACATACAGCCCGTCTTTCACTGGTAAAACCATACTATGTCCGTTTTGACTGGGGCGCACTGACATCCCGTGTCCAGTTCCTTCCGCATTTATTCTGCTTTTATCTGACAGATAGATGGTTTCCGTTATTTAAGTCAACTTCTGAGAAGAAGTTTCTATCACTTGTCCTGTGACTGGTTGCTCCATGCGCCGGTCTTGCAGCTTCTCACTCTTTGTCACTTTAAATGTGCCATTCCAGTTATCGTGGGTTCGGATTTGCGTTCTGGATTCCGTTATGGCTTTCCGTTATAACATGGTTATAACGGAAAATCACAGAATCCATAAGACGGAAGGATGGATCCGTTATACTGCCCATAGACAGATCAAAATGGAGTGCCTCTTAAAGGCTTCCGTTTTGACTTCGGATTCCGTTATTTTCCGTTATAACCATGTTTGTTCCCGTTCAGATGTAGCTTCTGCTGCTCTGCTTTCCATACTGTCGTCTTTCTTTAGGTGTCCCAGTTTTCTGCACCTGAAACATGCTCTTGTTCCTTTTTTTGATGTCTTGTCTCTGTAGCTTTGAGAGCTCTTCCACTGTCACCTTCTGTGGAGTCCTGCATGACCTCCTTTCTTCAGTGTCAGATCTTGTCTCAAGCACATTGATCAGTGCCCTATGTGAATCAGACAAACTGCATAGCAGTACGGCTCCAATATGACTGCCTTTAATATCCGCACCGACTGACCTCCAGGATTGCCTTTATACGCTCCTCCGTGCCTTTCTCTTTCCAACACCTCACAGTTTCCTCAGCTTCCTATTCAGACTGGATCTTTCACGCAGTTTCTGTAGTACATTCCACGTGCTTCTTGCAGGGCTCTCATGTCTGATGTGGATCAGCTTATCGTGGTCCTCGCCTGTCTGTGTGTCTTGTCCCATTCCTGATGAAGAGAGATAGAGAGTACTATTTCTACTATGGAGACTGGTTGATATATGTGACGACTATTGTAGGCTAGACTAGGCTCCTCTAGACTTCTGGGTAAAATATTTGTAAGTTATCATGTCTAACATCTGCTGGTGTCATATTTAGGAAAGCTAATTTAAATATCTTTCCCAGAAACCCAGAGGGACATTGCCTGGTCTACAATACTGCACACATGTACTTGGCAGAGTAGGGGCATCGTCGGGCCTAATGTCACGGATGGTGTACAGGAAACAAGACAATACCATATAAACAATGTCTCTCTGGATCCACAACTAAGGAACAAAGGGAGACCCCTGCAATAGACCTGCCGCTCTCCCTCACTGCTCAGCCTATGCGAACACCCCAAAGATGGATGGCCGCATATCCACGTTCCTCGGCTATCTATTACCTGAAGACCCTACAATAGTGAAGGGACACGACCACCGGCTCCCTACACTGACACGGAGGGAGTCAGGGTCACCTGGATCCAGAAAAGACAAAATCATAAATACATAAACAGCACTTATCTTGCAGACGACTGACGACTGAGGACTGGGAAATGGGAACTGGGAACAGCATGCACACACACTCCAGGAAGTTGTATCAGCCGCACACTACTGCATTATGGGGAGGAACTTAAAGGGTAGCAATCAGTCCAAGTGCATGACAGCTGAGATAGACTAACGAGATGAAAAACTAAACCAAAACAAAGAAATTCAAGGAGGAGGATCTGAGAAGCTCCTGTGAGCGCTTCTCAGCTGTCTGGCTGTGACAGTACCCCTCCCTCTAGGAGTTGACTCCGGACACTCAGAGCCCACCTTCTCAGGATGGGACCTATGGAAAGCCCTGATGAGACGAGAGGCCTTAATGTCCGTCACTGGGACCCACATCCTCTCCTCAGGACCATAACCCTCCCAATGAACGAGGTACTGGAGGGAACCGCGGACAAGACGAGAATCCACAATCCTAGAGACCTGAAATTCAAGATTTCCATCAACCATAATCGGAGGAGGAGGCAAAGGCAAGGGTACAATAGGTTGAACATAAGGTTTCAATAAGGACTTATGAAAAACATTATGGATCTTCCAAGTCTGAGGAAGATCAAGACGGTAGGCAACAGGATTGATGACAGACAGGATCTTGTAAGGCCCAATAAACCTAGGACCCAACTTCCAGGAGGGAACCTTCAATTTGATATTCTTGGTAGACAACCACACCAGATCACCAACATTCAGGTCCGGACCAGGCACACGTCTCTTATCCGCCACACGCTTATATCTCTCACTCATGCTCTTTAGATTATCCTGAATCTTTTGCCAAATAGATGACAAAGACGAGGAGAATCTGTCCTCATCAGGCAAACCAGAAGAGCCCTCTCCCGAGAAAGTCCCAAACTGCGGATGGAACCCATATGCACCAAAAAATGGTGACTTATCAGAGGACTCCTGACGACGGTTATTTAAAGCAAACTCAGCAAGGGACAAAAAAGAACACCAATCCTCCTGATTCTCCGCCACAAAACAGTGCAGATATGTCTCCAGATTCTGATTGACGCGCTCTGTCTGGCCATTCGACTGCGGGTGGAAAGCAGAAGAGAATGACAACCGAAACCCCAAACGAGAACAGAAAGCCTTCCAGAATCTGGAAACAAACTGCGTGCCCCTATCAGAGACTATGTCTGAAGGAATCCCATGCAATTTGACAATGTGGTCAATAAATGCCTGCGCCAGCGTCTTAGCATTGGGCAAACCAGGAAAAGGGATAAAATGCACCATTTTGCTAAAACGGTCCACCACTACCAGAATCACAGACTTCCCCGAGGAACGAGGCAAGTCCGTTATGAAGTCCATGGACAGATGTGTCCAAGGACGGGAAGGAATGGGTAAAGGAAGGAGAGGACCTGATGGCCGTGAATGAGGGACCTTGGCACGAGCGCAAGTCTCGCAAGCTGCCACAAAACCCTCAACCGACTTACGAAGCGCAGGCCACCAGAATCTCCGAGCGATGAGATCCAGTGTGGCTCTTGCCCCCGGGTGCCCAGCAAGGACCGTGTCGTGGTGTTCTTTAAAAATCTTGTGTCTCAAAGCGAGAGGCACAAACAACCTCCCAGGAGGACAAAGATCAGGAGCTTCTGACTGGGCTGCCTGCACCTCTGCCTCCAATTTAGGAAAAAGAGCAGAGACCACCACACCTTCAGCCAAAATGGGACCCGGGTCTTCAAAATTCCCACCTCCCGGAAAACAACGTGACAGGGCATCTGCCTTCACATTCTTAACCCCAGGGCGGAACGTAACAACAAAATTAAACCTTGAAAAGAACAAAGACCATCTGGCCTGTCTCGGGTTCAGACGCTTGGCTGACTCCAAGTAGGCCAGATTTTTATGGTCAGTAAACACGGTAATAGGGTGTCTGGCTCCCTCTAGCCAATGGCGCCATTCTTCAAAAGCCAACTTGATGGCCAACAATTCCCTATCTCCCACATCATAATTTCTCTCTGCGGAGGAGAGTTTCTTTGAGAAAAAGGCACACGGTTGCCATTTGGCAGGAGAGGAACCCTGAGACAAGACCGCACCCACCCCTACCTCAGAAGCATCAACCTCAACTATGAAGGGTAACGAAATATCAGGTTGTAATAGGATGGGAGCGGAAGCAAAACTCTCCTTGATATTAGAAAAGGCCTTACGCGCCTCTACCGACCAGGAAGAAAAATCTACCCCCTTTCTGGTCATATCAGTGAGTGGTTTAACAACAGAGGAATAATTCAAAATAAATTTCCTGTAATAATTGGCAAAGCCCAAAAAACGCATTAGCGCCTTTTGATTCTCAGGAAGCTCCCACTCAAGCACAGCGCAGACCTTCTCGGGGTCCATGCGAAAACCAGAAGTGGAGACAAGAAACCCCAGAAATTGGATTTCTGGAACCGCAAACACACATTTTTCCAGTTTTGCGTATAATTTATTCTCCCGCAGGATGAGCAAGACCTGAAGTAAGTGTTCCTTATGAGTCTTGAAATCAGGAGAAAAAATCAAAATGTCATCCAAATACAGGGAGTGCAGAATTATTAGGCAAGTTGTATTTTTGAGGATTAATTTTATTATTGAACAACAACCATGTTCTCAATGAACCCAAAAAACTCATTAATATCAACGCTGAATATTTTTGGAAGTAGTTTTTAGTTTGTTTTTAGTTTTAGCTATTTTAGGGGGATATCTGTGTGTGCAGGTGACTATTACTGTGCATAATTATTAGGCAACTTAACAAAAAACAAATATATACCCATTTCAATTATTTATTTTTACCAGTGAAACCAATATAACATCTCAACATTCACAAATATACATTTCTGACATTCAAAAACAAAACAAAAACAAATCAGTGACCAATATAGCCACCTTTCTTTGCAAGGACACTCAAAAGCCTGCCATCCATGGATTCTGTCAGTGTTTTGATCTGTTCGCCATCAACATTGCGTGCAGCAGCAACCACAGCCTCCCAGACACTGTTCAGAGAGGTGTACTGTTTTCCCTCCTTGTAAATCTCACATTTGATGATGGACCACAGGTTCTCAATGGGGTTCAGATCAGGTGAACAAGGAGGCCATGTCATTAGATTTTCTTCTTTTATACCCTTTCTTGCCAGCCACGCTGTGGAGTACTTGGACGCGTGTGATGGAGCATTGTCCTGCATGAAAATCATGTTTTTCTTGAAGGATGCAGACTTCTTCCTGTACCACTGCTTGAAGAAGGTGTCTTCCAGAAACTGGCAGTAGGACTGGGAGTTGAGCTTGACTCCATCCTCAACCCGAAAAGGCCCCACAAGCTCATCTTTGATGATACCAGCCCAAACCAGTACTCCACCTCCACCTTGCTGGCGTCTGAGTCGGACTGGAGCTCTCTGCCCTTTACCAATCCAGCCACGGGCCCATTCATCTGGCCCATCAAGACTCACTCTCATTTCATCAGTCCATAAAACCTTAGAAAAATCAGTCTTGAGATATTTCTTGGCCCAGTCTTGACGTTTCAGCTTGTGTGTCTTGTTCAGTGGTGGTCGTCTTTCAGCCTTTCTTACCTTGGCCATGTCTCTGAGTATTGCACACCTTGTGCTTTTGGGCACTCCAGTGATGTTGCAGCTCTGAAATATGGCCAAACTGGTGGCAAGTGGCATCTTGGCAGCTGCACGCTTGACTTTTCTCAGTTCATGGGCAGTTATCTTGCGCCTTGGTTTTTCCACACGCTTCTTGCGACCCTGTTGACTATTTTGAATGAAACGCTTGATTGTTCGATGATCACGCTTCAGAAGCTTTGCAATTTTAAGAGTGCTGCATCCCTCTGCAAGATATCTCACTATTTTTGACTTTTCTGAGCCTGTCAAGTCCTTCTTTTGACCCATTTTGCCAAAGGAAAGGAAGTTGCCTAATAATTATGCATACCTAATATAAGGGTGTTGATGTCATTAGACCACACCCCTTCTCATTACAGAGATGCACATCACCTAATATGCTTAATTGGTAGTAGGCTTTCGAGCCTATACAGCTTGGAGTAAGACAACATGCATAAAGAGGATGATGTGGTCAAAATACTCATTTGCCTAATAATTCTGCACGCAGTGTACACTAATACAAATTTTCCCATTAAATGATAAAAAATGCTGTTGACGAAATGCTGAAAAACGGCTGGGGCATTCATCAAACCAAAAGGCATAACCAAATTCTCAAAATGGCCCTCAGGGGTATTGAAAGCCGTCTTCCATTCGTCTCCTTCTCTGACCCTAACCAGGTTGTATGCCCCTCTTAGGTCTAATTTGGAAAAGACTTTAGCCCCAACAACCTGGTTAAACAGGTCCGGGATCAGAGGAAGTGGATAAGGATCACGAATAGTGATACTGTTCAGCTCCCTGAAATCCAGACAAGGTCTTAAAGAACCATCTTTTTTCTTAACAAAGAAAAAACCAGCGGCAACAGGTGACTTCGAGGGTCGTATGTGTCCTTTTCTCAGACTCTCAGAGATATATGCCCGCATAGCGACCCTCTCAGGTTTGGAGAGATTGTATAAACGAGATTTAGGCAGCTTGGCGCCTGGGATGAGATTAATAGGGCAATCATACTCCCTGTGCGGAGGTAAACCCTGAACTCCACTCTCAGAGAAGACATCCAAAAATTCAGAGAGGAAAGGTGGTACAGTCTTAGTAGAAACCTCAGAAACAGATGTTATGAGGCAATTCTCTCTGCAAAAGTTACTCCAACCATTTATTTGCCTCGCTTGCCAATCAATGGTGGGGTTATGTTTAGTGAGCCAGGGTAGCCCCAACACTAGAGGAGTAGGCAAACCGCTAAGGACGAAACATGACACATCCTCAACATGAGCATCACTCACAATTAAGCGGATATTGTGAACTATGCCCTTTAATGATTTCTGAGAAAGTGGAGCTGAATCAATAGAAAAAACAGGAATATCTTTTCCCAAAGTGCATACCTGGAAACCATCAGTTATTGCAAATTGATTATCAATGAGGTTGACAGCTGCTCCACTATCCACAAAAATCTCACAAAAAATGCTCTTGCTCTCTAGCGCCACCCTATCAGGCAGGACAAAACGGGAACTACAAGCAAACGGAAAACCTTCAATTTCCGCCTCAACCCTGCCAATAGTAACAGACGGAACATTTTTAAAAGATTTTTTCCTTTTTGTCTCTTTATTACTCCCAGAAAACTGCCTGAATCTCCTAGAGGGACAAACATTTGCCAGATGATTTATACCTCCACAACAAAAACAAACCCTCCCCTGCGGGCTGAATCTTCTATTGTCAGAGGCAATCAACCCCAGCTGCATGGGCTCCTGCTCAGAAGGGGCTGACAGCGACTGAGACCCCTGCGCACAGAATGAGACCGCTGCACTGTCCCGGGACTGAGTATGACAGGAAGGAGAGATCTCTCCTCTCTCTCTAAGACGCCTGTCAATACGAATGGCCTGAGACATAGCAGAATCCAAGGAGGTAGGTCTTTCATGAAAGGCAAATGCATCTTTCAATCCCTCTGAAAGACCATAGCAAAATTGACTTCGGAGTGCAGCATCATTCCAACCCGTATCTGCTGCCCATCTCCGAAATTCTGAACAGTATATCTCTGCGGATTGTTTACCCTGGCATAACAGACGTAGTCTAGACTCAGCCAGAGCAATACGATCCGGATCATCATATATCTGACCCAGGGCTAAAAAGAATTCATCCACTGAACGAAGGGGCCGTGCCCCCTCCGGCAGCGAAAAGGCCCAGGACTGAGCGTTACCCCTGAGCAGCGATATAATGATCCCCACCCTCCGTTCTTCATGACCAGAAGAATGGGGAAGAAGGCGAAAATGGAGTTTGCAAGCCTCTCTAAAACGCACAAAATTCTCACTACCCCCGGAGAACGTATCCGGGAGCGAGATCTTAGGCTCAGCACAAACTCCATGAACGCAAGCTGAACCGGTCACTTGAAACTGAGAAAAAGTCTTACGGAGATCAGCTACCTCCAAAGAAAGACCCTGAAAGCGTTCAGCCAAAAGTAAAACCGGATCCATGCTTGAGACGGTTTTGGGCGGCTGATAATGTCACGAATGGTGTACAGGAAACAAGACAATACCATATAAACAATGACTCTCTGGATCCACAACTAAGGAACAAAGGGAGACCCCTGCAATAGACCTGCCGCTCTCCCTCACTGCTCAGCCTATGCGAACACCCCAAAGGTGGATGGCCGCATATCCACGTTCCTCGGCTATCTATTACCTGAAGACCCTACAATAGTGAAGGGACACGACCACCGGCTCCCTACACTGACACAGAGGGAGTCAGGGTCACCTGGATCCAGAAAAGACAAAATCATAAATACATAAACAGCACTTATCTTGCAGACGACTGACGACTGAGGACTGAGGACTGGGAAATGGGAACTGGGAACAGCATGCACACACACTCCAGGAAGTTGTATCAGCCGCACACTACTGCATTATGGGGAGGAACTTAAAGGGTAGCAATCAGTCCAAGTGCATGACAGCTGAGATAGACTAACGAGATGAGAAACTAAACCAAAACAAAGAAATTCAAGGAGGAGGATCTGAGAAGCTCCTGTGAGCGCTTCTCAGCTGTCTGGCTGTGACACCTACAATACCGCCTACATGCCATACCATGGACTCTCCATAATAAGAAGGACTAACAGACAGAGCATATATATTGCTGAGAAACACTTATTTGTGTACTAAATACTGAAATAAATCACAAAGAGAAGTTCGGACCGATTCCCAAACCAGTGGAACCAGTTCGCTCATCGTTAATAGCTGGTCATTCTCACCGTGAGCTGCCGGCCATCTTTCCCCTCATGTATGCAGACTGTGTCTCTTGTATTCTGAGGATGAGACTTCTGGAAGATTCCTGGAGTCCATCCATCCACCAAGCTATTTTGTTTCTTTTTGTCTGTGTCCTGGGCCCATTACCTGTTGCAATGTTTGCGTTGCGTGCATGAACAGCGCTCAGACGTTGTGAGAGAACAAAAAACAGTGACCATTAACTATAACATCATCATCATCAAGATGGAGACCACCAGAGAGAACACCTCCATCATCACCAGACAGTACATACCCTGGAAGAACTGCATGCTTAACACAGCGCCATCTACTGTCAGTTTAACATGGCTCCTCCAGAAATGAGCTGCAGCTGTTGCTGTATTCCAACATTCAATGGGCTGGTAACCCTGAGGCTCTGGCAGAGTATGCCCATCTCAGCGTCCTCTTCTGATCACTGATGGAGTCTGACAGAGTCTATCCTACTAAGAACTGGGCTGCTACTGATTAATAGGCTGCAGCTGGAGGAGATACCAGGCCGGAGAGGAGCTGAACACTTCCTCTGCCTTCGGCTCTTGCCCAAGTATGCTGCAGGAGACAATATCATGGAGAGCGGATTCATGATATTATGACATTTTCTGCTGCGTACACAACCAGGAGCTGTAGGCGGAGGCCGGGGTCCAGCTTCGCTCCGGCTTGGCGTCTCCTCCACCAACTGTGCCCCTGCCACCGGCTTCCTCCTCTCTCTGGCCTCAGTGTCGGGGTCCGAAGCCAGTGAAAGGAGGAAGAAGTCACCAAAAGGAACCTTCAGGAGCGGCCGCAGGAGAAGGGGAAGGAGAAGACCGAGAAGGAACGGGCTAAGCATGAGAGAAGTGCATGCAGGGAGAGGATGGAGGCTGCAGAAAGGGAAGAGGAAAGGAAAGGAAGGAGAAAGTAGGGACCACCTGGTGTAGGAGGTCAGGGAGAAGGGACTAGAACTAGACTGCTAACTGGCTGGCACTGGTAATGGCTGGCTGCTATGTTGTGCCTGGGGCTACCATTGTTCAAAACCCTGGCACTAATATTGCCATGAATTTGTACAACAGTACTTACATGGTAGTGCCAGCCACAAAGCAATCAACCTTTAACCCTTTCGCTACCAGCGCCGTACATGTACGGCGCTGGAGTGATGTGTAAACATAGCGCCCGCTCGCACGTGCAGTGGGCGCCATGGCTGGCAGTTCCTTGCTGTTTCATACAGCAGAGACCTGCGGCTAATTACCGTGACTGGCAATAATGCTGATCGCTGTAATTAAACGCTTTAGATGCCATGATCAAGTGAGATCACGGCATCTAACTGCGCGAAAACCCCCGGAAGCGCGATGCCCCATGCGGCCAATGTGGGCATCGGTAGTTGCGCTAAACACTGTAAGCCTCGCTGATGGGGCTTATAGTGTTCATGCTGCAATTCTTATTTTGGCCACCAGATGGCAGGCCAGGATATGAAATTAACAATCTGCAGTCTAAGGGCTCATGCACACAAACAAAAAAAATTTCCGGACCGTATACGGAAACACTGATTTCAATGGGTCCGCAAAAAAACGGAAGTTACTCCGTGTGCATTCTGTTTCCGTATTTCCGTTCCGCAAAAAAAATAGAACTTGTCCTATTATTGTCCACATTACGGACAAGGATATGACTGTTCTATTAGCGGCGAGCACATGGTTGTCATCCATATTTTTTGCGGATCCGTTTTTGTGGACCGCAAAATAAATACGGTCGTTTGAACGAGGCCTAAAACTCATTTTTAAAATACCTGATGGCACAAAAGGAAAAATAAAAAAACAGAATTGATAAGCTCATATATGAGCTTCAAAATCCTAAATATAAAAATGTTAGAAAATATATAAAAAATAATAAAAAAAAACCAAAAATGTAAATCACCCCCCTTTCTGTATAATAAAAAAATAAATACCTAAATAACAGTAAATATAAACATCATGGGCATCACCGCGACCAAAAACGCCCGTACTATTAAAAAATTTAAAAAAATTTCCAACTTGGCGAATAGCGTAACGGAGAAAAGGTTCAAAATGGCCCATTTTCCATTTCTTCATTGCTTCTCTTACCCAAAAAAATGTAATAAAATGTGATCAAAAAGTCACACACACACAAAATGAGCCCCTATATAGCTCAGTAGACATAAGTAGAAAAAAAGTGATGGGGGTCAGAATATGGTGATGTAAAAAAAAAGTTTTCAAAGTTTCAATTTCTTTTTACACTATTTAGATATAAAAACCTATACATATGGGGTATCGTTGCAGTCATACTGGGTCAGTTTTGATGCACACAAAACGCCGTGGGAACACAACCCATAAAACGAGAGAGGAATTTCGTGTTTTTTTTCCAATTCCACCCCATTTGGAATTAATTTTTTTACCGCTTCCCACTACATTTTATTCCATAATTAATGGTGGCATCAGAAAGTACAACTTGTCCTGCAAAAAACAAGCCCTCATACGGCTATGTCAATGGAAATATAAAAAGGTTATGGCTCAAGGAAGATAGGGCAGAAAAATGAAAACGCAAAAACAAAACAAAAAAAAAAACCCTCCGGTAGTGAAAGGGTTAACTAGCAATGTCTATAATAAAGCTCACACCATATAGTATCACCATTAACCCCTGTCTTCTGATGGCGGGTGGTCCAGGTCCCCGGTCTGCAGAGATGTCTGGTGTTCACAGCTGAAGTCGGAGGAAGCTCCAATCCCGGCTTTTAACTCTTTGTTCTATACTGTGCCATGATCAAAGGGACTTCCCCTCTGCTATTGGGGACCGGGGAAGCGATCCGTAGTCAGCCCCGTCTGAAACAAAATGATAAAACAGTAATCCCATAATGGGATAATAAAAAAACAACTAGTCCCCCCCACACACAGAAAAAAAAAATCACCATAATTTACTATAAAATAAATTTTATTGCGCACAAATTACATAAAAATCCTAGCGATATATCACTGTCTGAGATAGGACTGCCCCTTTAAGGGCTTTTCAGGCCTGCTCATTAACGCTTTAAAGGGGATGAGCAGCGGCATAATATTGGTAGCCTGTTCTGAGGATGGGCCGTCAATATCAGATCGATGGGGGTGTGCGACATCCTGCAGCTGTTTGTGGGGGTCGCAGTGGTGCTGGGAGAAGAGGCTTCAATGGCGTGCCGTGACCCCATCAAATAGCAGATGGCTGCAATACTGAGGGGCAAATGATGTACCGGTAGTGAACTCTGCAGCGGTCAGCAGAAGTCGTCATGGCGGTCTGGGTCAGAGAGAGAAGAGATGGAAAGAGAATGTGTGCAACTGAAGGAGATGTCCCCTATGAGTCACATATATGGATATTTAGGTCAGGAGGACACACGTTGTGACTGGACACCATCAGCATGTAGGAACATAGCCCAATAGGCAGAACAAGAGCTTACTGTACAACCAGAACGAACCCTGCTCGAAGCTGCTGACTCTAGTCACAGTGTGGCAGGGCAAAGTGGGGAAGGGGGTCCAAACGTGGGGCAACCCAGGCGGTGTGCTCTGCTTAATCTGCCACTGGTATCAGGTCCGTATTTCTAGCAATATCCAAACACTTCAGCCCCAAGTGGACTGTGCAGCCCTGGGACCGCGCACGGCTGAGGGGGGTGTAATATTGGGCAGATATGACTGTGGTATTTCAGTGACTTTGGTTTATTACTACTTCTGTAATATTCTCAGGTGTAGAGATGTAAGTACGTCAGCTCTACCACTAGAAGGCGCTGTATCTGGCTGAACCATGGATAATCCTAGGTCCAGAGCTGCTGGTGATGACATCACTCACACCCGCATCTTCCAGCGCTGTGACACCAGCAGAGAGGGGGGGGGGGGGCAGATGTAAGTTAAGCATATAAGTGGGGACCATACGAAAGGGTTAATGCCGCCTCCATATCTTCCAGTTTGCATTGATTTATGGCCTGCAGTAAAAGCATGAGGATCGGCGCTGGATACTTACCTGGATCAAAGTCCACGTGATGTCAGCGAGGTCCAGAGAAGACGCTGCACCTTGACCTCTGGTGATCCTGCTCCAGTGACATCCGTGGCAATGTCCTGATACGTCACCATTATTACAGGTACTGCTCGTGGCCGGTCACAGGCTCAGCTGCGATCAACGACGGTCACATCACCACTTTATCTATTCTTAAAAGGGCCATACATCCCAAAATGACGCAGTGGAGGGCAGCACGTCTGACCTGTCCCATATACCGCCCCCTCATACTGTACACGTTACATACATGTGCACAGGCAGATACTCGTGTACGCTCTAAAAACACATTTATTGATGTCAGTGATGTCATTGGGGGGAGGGACCACAGCTCTGCACAGGCCCATGTCCTCATTGAGACCAGGCGGGGGCTAAATCTCTTCAGCGGCCCCTGAACACAGTTATTGCAAGATCTGTGGTCCCTCAGATGTGGCCCCTGAATGCTTATGCCTTCTTCTTGTGTGGCCGGCGGAGGTAGGTCTGGTAGTAGAAGTTGAGGAACAGTATGATCAAGGTGATGATGTAGATGAAGACGGCTGAATTAAACCCATCGGGAAACGGGCAGTCTGTGAAGAGGTTGTATCCGGAGTGAAGAGCAATGGCTGCAAACTGGGTCTACGGGAAGAAGGCGTTATATCAGTATAAAGTGATAACATGGCACAGAGTTCGGCACTGGTGTGACCATCACCACAGTGTATAACATCCAGCCACTAGCCATGCGGTCTACCATTACCACAGGTGTATAACATCCAGCCTCTAGCCATGCGGTCTACCATTACCACAGGTGTATAACATCCAGCCACTAGCCATGCGGTCTACCATTACCACAGTGTAATACATCCAGCCTCTAGACATGCAGTCTGCCATTACCACAGTGTATAACACCCAGCCTCTAGCCTGCAGTCTGCCATTACCACAGGTGTATAACATCCAGCCTCTAGACATGCAGTCTGCCATTACCACAGTGTAATACATCCAGCCTCTAGACATGCAGTCTACCATTACCACAGTGTAATACATCCAGCCACTAGCCATGCGGTCTACCATTACCACAGTGTAATACATCCAGCCTCTAGACATGTGTAACATCCTGAAGTATGTCACTAAAACTTCTGTTTCCCCGCTACAATATGTTAGGAGTGTATGTATTGTCATCCTGTGTAATCTAACTTTGCATTTGCCATTATATGTATTTTCCAGGCCTGTATTATGTATTTGCTGTAATTTCAATGTACACCAGCAGGTGGCAGCAGTATGTAGCAGACCATAGCCAGTTAGTTATTAGCCTGGAATAGTCCATTCCAGCCTAGCCTCCCCTGTGTGAGCAGAAGTGGGCTGGCCCCATGTCCTGTCTCATGAGGAGGAGAAGATAGTTAGTGAGTGTGTACCAGCCCACCGGCTGGGGAAGGCTGTGTTGGTAGGAGCTCCCAGTTATAGGGATCCCAACCTAGGATCCAACCTTGGCTGAGGTTAAGGATCACTCTTCCCAGCCTGAGTCATCTGCCTCAGCTGGTTGACAAGAAAGCAGCCATCTACAGAACTATAGATCTCCAGGAAGAAGACATCATACCCTGCGAGCAGTCCTGTGAGTACAGATCCAAAGACCAGGAGAAACCAAGTATCTCCTCAGCTAGTCAGGCCCAAAGCAAGCAGACTACAGACAGAGCATAAGACAGATACCTGCCAGATCTACTAGGCATATGTATAAGAAGCAGAATACATATAGATTCCTGCCACATATTGCCACTACCTGCTGGGACCCCAGACTATTGCTGTAACTTGTATGGATCAAAGCTGCCAATCACTAAGTAAAGACAAGTTGGATCATATTACCTGTTTGGATCTCAATCATTCCTCAATTACTCCTACTGACCACACTCAATTTTATTGCAAGTGAGCCAGGATCCAGGAGTCCAGCCGTACCACGGTAGGAGACACCGTTGACATTACACAGAGACATTATCCCCCTCTGGCATTCCTCACCTGGTACATGAGTTATAACATCTTAAAGGGCCCCCCTACAGTACCTGCGCAGGCTGCAATTGGCGTCACGAACTACTACACATATATCCTGACCCACTGCATAGCTGACCCACTGACCCAGTGTCCTGCTCGTTGCACATGCAGTCTACCATTACCACAGTGTATAACATCCAGCCTCTAGCCATGCGGTCTACCATTACCACAGTGTATAACATCCAGCCTCTAGCCATGCAGTCTACCATTACCACAGTGTATAACATCCAGCCTCTACCCATGCAGTCTACCTTTACCACAGGTGTATAACATCCAGCCTCTAGCAATGCAGTCTACCATTACCACAGTGTATAACATCCAGCCTCTAGCCATGCAGTCTACCATTACCACAGTGTATATCATCCAGCCTCTTGCCATGCAATCTGCCATTACCACAGGTGTATAACATCCAGCCTCTAGCCATGCAATCTGCCATTACCACAGGTGTATAACATCCAGCCTCTAGCCATGCAGTCTACCATGACCACAGTGGATAACATCCAGCCTCTAGCCATGCAATCTGCCATTACCACAATGTATAACATCCAGCCTCTAGCCATGCAGTCTGCCATTACCACAATGTATAACATCCAGCCTCTAGCCATGCAATCTGCCATTACCACAGGTGTATAACATCCAGCCTCTAGCCATGCAGTCTGCCATTACCACAATGTATAACATCCAGCCTCTAGCCATGCAGTCTGCCATTACCACAATGTATAACATCCAGCCTCTAGCCATGCAATCTGCCATTACCACAGGTGTATAGCATCCAGCCTCTAGCCATGCAGTCTGCCATCACCACAATGTATAACATCCAGCCTCTAGCCATGCAGTCTACCATTACCACAGGTGTATAACATCCATCCTCTAGCCATGCAGTCTTCCATTACCACAGTGTATAACATCCAGCCTCTAGCCATGCAATCTACCATTACCACAGGTGTATAACATCCAGCCTCTAGCCATGCAGTCTGCCATTACCACAATGTATAACATCCAGCCTCTAGCCATGCAGTCTGCCATTACCACAGTGCATAACATCCAGCCTCTAGCCATGCAGTCTTCCATTACCACAGTGTATAACATCCAGCCTCTAGCCATGCAGTCTACCATTACCACAGGTGTATAACATCCAGCCTCTAGCCATGCAGTCTTCCATTACCACAGTGTATAACATCCAGCCTCTAGCCATGCAATCTGCCATTACCACAGTGTATAACATCCAGCCTCTACCCATGCAGTCTACCATTACCACAGGTGTATAACATCCAGCCTCTAGCCATGTAGTCTGCCATTACCACAGTGTATAACATCCAGCCTCTAGCCATGCAATCTGCCATTACCACAGTGTATAACATCCAGCCTCTAGCCTGCAGTCTGCCATTATCACAGGTATATAACTGTGAATGTCAGGAGGACGTTACCGGCCTGACTGCATTGTACCAGCTCTACAGTCTGGTGGAGGAGGGGTAATTCTATGGGAGGTTTTCAGGACTCGACCTCGGCCTCTTAGTTCCAGTGAAGGGAAATCTTAATGCTTTAGCAGACAAGACATTGTGGACAATTGTATGGTGGCAGCTTTGTGGGAGCTGTTTTGGAAGGCCATATTTCTGTTCCTCCATGACCGCATCCCAGTGCACACAGCAAGCTAAATAAAGGCATGGTTGGGGGAGTCTGGAAGAACCTGACTGGCCACACAGAGCCCTGACCTCAACTCCATCCACCACCAAACATCAACAACACCAGAACAGAAACATTGCTAACCAGGCCTTCTCCTCCAAATCAGGATCTGACCTCACAAATGCTCTTCTGGATGAAGGGGCAAAAATGTCCACAACACCCTCCAAAATTGTGTAGAAAAATTTCCCAGAAGACCAAATGGGGATCAACTCCATATTAATGAGTATGGATGTAGTATGTGATGCCATAAAAGCTCCTGTGGATGGAGTGTGTGGGGGTCATATGGTGGATTAAACTGTAATCTCCGGTTACCAGCTGCAGGACGGTCAGGTAGCGCTTCCACCACAGGTATTTCTGCACCGATGGCCCCAGCACAGCGAGCGCGTAATACAAGTACATGAAGATGTGCACAAAGGAATTGAGCATCCCTATAAAAAATGCTGAGAAGACAAAAGTGAGAACAATGGTGACTTAGATAAGATGGAGGTGCCTACCATAATTAAAAACCAACACTATTTGATACCGGAGGTGTCTTGTTTTTTTACTGGACCCCTGAACAGGAAATGTGGGTGTCAGCCTGATATGAAAGGCAGATTTGCTATTCAGGAGTGCAGGGAAGCTGGAGACCAGCCACATGGGAGAGGCCATGATGGGCACGTGGCTTGTCACCTCCAGGATATATACAAGAGGAGATTTATTTTAAGGTAAATAGTTCTCATAGCAAAAGATGCAAGAAGTGGCTGAGCCAGGGGGCTCTAATAGTATTATACCATGAGAGGGTTAATCCTGGGAATGTGGGGTCAGGGTAGCGCCAGGCGGGGGATAATACAAATGTCGCTTCATACTCACCCTGCCCCCCGGCCACGTATTTGACCCCAGCCCACCAGTTAAAGATCATGGTGGCGTGGTGATATACATGGAGGAACGAGATCTGGGTAAACTTCTTCCTCATAATGAAGAAGATCTGAAACAGAAGACGACACCACAAGAAATCAGAGAATTGAGATACCTCCCAGGATTACTAACATACACCCCAGACTTTGTATTAGGGTTAGTACAGGAATCTAATTACATGGTTGCTTTTCCTTCAGCTCCAAAGGACAGTTTTTGGAAGAAAGCAGCCTTAATGTCTGCCTCCCAGGAATAGCAATATCATCATCATCTTCATCATTACCGTCGTCATCTTGTAATGTCCTGGAGTGCTATTACCACCTCCTTTTGTACCCCCACTATCTGTATTATGTGATCCTGTGTCATCTTGCGTAATTATTTATGTGTCCTGCAAAAAAATGTATGATTTCTATGCAACTGCTTGTGTTAATATGTAATGTGCCTGGTTCACCAGCAGGTGGCAGCAAACTTGGCAGAGCTAGTCTCCTGGAGAGGAACCATCTAGTTCCATTCCAGCAGAAGAGAAGGAGTTTAGTTAGTCAGTGGGTCAGTCTAGTCCACCCTCTTGAGGGAGAGGTTGTGTGTTGGTTAGCAGAGCACTGCCTTCTCTGCTAGGTCCAGAGGCCTAGCCTCTGAAGTCTACATGTTTGCCTGTCCCCTCCTGGGCTGGCATGTCCTTCATCCAAGCTGAAGTTAGAGCTTAAGGTACTCAAAGCCAGGACAAGAAGTTCCTAGGAAAGTAAGAGACAGAATACAGCTAACCTAAGTTCCAGCAGAAGAGGAAGAGTTCCTATTCATCCAGCCTAGCATAGCAGAGCCGAGAGAGTTGCTGCATAGCAGAGCTGAGTTTGTTGCAGAAGTGTTTGCCTGACAAAGTAAATCTAATACCTGCTGATGACCAAGAAACTGTTTGGAAACCGTTTGGATTACATGTTTATGCAAAGTAAAGTCTGGACTCCATTTATTCCACCTTCTACACCATCCAAGTTCAAATTTGCTGTGGTGAACTTTCCAATTCCCAATCCAAAATCTGTACTCTGAAGACCCCCCATACAAACTTATTGGAACCAGGCCCCCAACTTTATACAGGGAATGAAAGGAAAGAGTGAAGACGCGGACGCCATACTCACTGTGTCCAGAAGTTCAATCACTTTGGAGAAGAAGAACCACCAGCAGACCCTGGCCATCTGCAAAACACCAAAGCATGAGATCAGGGTGAGATGGACCTCCTCTATAGCCAGGCCCTAAGGGGTATGTTCACACTTAGCAGATATGCTGCAGAATGCCTCAGCACATTTGAAGCATATGTACAGCATATCAGATTACCAGCTAAGTGCAAAACATTTTCCGAAATCTCATCCGCCCAGTGCGGGGGAAAAAACACAACCCACAACATGTTAATTTTACACTTTGCAGTTCATAGGGTAAAATCTGTGGCAAATCTGCACCAAAACCTGTGACAAATCCACATGGAAAAAGAGGATTTTACTGCATTTCCACGCAGAAACTCCACCCTGTGTAGCCTAACACTGCAATATTACAACAGCCCAGAATCCATAGTGTGGATTCCAATTACTGTTATGGTCAGTGATGATGATATTAGAGGGCGGAGCTGTGACAACCTCTGTGATATAGAGCAGCGATCCTTGAGAACAGCTTTCTGAATCTAAACCAGGAACATCAGCTGTCCAGCCCCTAAAGAACTGTCATCACAGATGCTTTGGAGAAGGATAGTGTCTACCGGCAGGAGTAGAACTATCTCCAAGACCCAGCACAAAAGTCACTCCAGCAACACTTGGACGTAAGGAGGACTGGGAGTGGTAAGCACTTACTCTTTTTTGCCTGGTCTGGAGTCTGATTTAATTTTGAAGATCAGGTCTGAAGTAAATTTAGGGGTATGATTTGAGATCTGAACTAAGTAAGGATTCAGCATTAATTTGAGGGGTCTCCAATGAGTTTAGGGATCTGGTCTGTGGTCTAAATGAGTCAAGGGTCTGAATTAATTGTATGGGCTGTTGTCTTATTCATTCTAAGGGTTTGGTCTGGTCTGGTGTCTACCTTTTTGGGGCCTCAAGGCCTTATTCATTTTAAGGGTCTGGTCTGAGTTTTGAATCAATGTAGGGGTCTGATCTGGGGTCTCAATGACTGCAGGGGTCTGGACTGGTGTCTGAATTACTGCAGGGGACTGGTCTGAGGTCTGAATTACTGCAGGAATCTGGTCTAGTGTCGGAATAACTGCAGGGACTGGTCTGAGGTCTGAATGACTGCAGGGATCTGGTCTAGTGTCTGAATAACTGCAGGGACTGGTCTGAGGTCTGAATTACTGCAGGGGACTGGTCTAGTGTCTGAATGACTGCAGGGACTGGTCTGAGATCTGAATGACTGAAGGGATCTGGTCTAGTGTCTGAATAACTGCAGGGACTGGTCTGAGGTCTGAATGACTGCAGGGACTGGTCTGAGATCTGAATGACTGAAGGGATCTGGTCTAGTGTCTGAATAACTGCAGGGACTGGTCTTAGGTCTGAATGACTGCAGGGATCTGGTCTAGTGTCTGAATAACTGCAGGGACTGGTCTGAGGTCTGAATTACTGCAGGAATCTGGTCTAGTGTCGGAATAACTGCAGGGACTGGTCTGAGGTCTGAATGACTGCAGGGATCTGGTCTAGTGTCTGAATAACTGCAGGGACTGGTCTGAGGTCTGAATTACTGCAGGGGACTGGTCTAGTGTCTGAATGACTGCAGGGACTGGTCTGAGGTCTGAATGACTGCAGGGATCTGGTCTAGTGTCTGAATGACTGCAGGGACTGGTCTGAGATCTGAATGACTGAAGGGATCTGGTCTAGCGTCTGAATAACTGCAGGGACTGGTCTGAGGTCTGAATGACTGGTCTGAGGTCTGAATGACTGCAGGGGTCTGGTCTGGGGTCTGAATGACTGCAGGTGTCTGGGCTGAGGTTGTCTGAATGATTGCAGGGGTCTGGTCTGGGGTCTGAATGACTGCAGGGGTCTGGTCTGAGGTTTAAATCACAGCAGGGGTCTGATCTTAATATGTCTTATTTTTGCCCATATGACACATTATAATGACTCGTAAACTCGTATAAAGTTCGTAAAACATCGACTGGAGTGGAGCTGCCGACCCAATGTGACTGTGAAAATATTTGTTGCTTGCCAAAACTAGATGTTCTGATTCTGATCGACACTCCTGATCGAGGCTAAAATTGCTCCTCCAATGCCCTTAGATTATGTTTTCGGAAGGCAGAATGTCTGTGATGTTTTCAGGCTCCAGTCTTAATTCTGTCCCTGTAATTTTCCCAGACCCTGCAGTCATTCAGACGACCTCATGCCTGTAATTTTTTATTTATTTCTCTTGCTGACATCATCCACGGAGCTGTACAGGCATTCTCATTGTTTGCTGTCGCCCATGGAGCTCACAATCTAGATTTCCTATCCGTATGTCATTGAAGCGTAGGAGTAAGGGCTCATGCATACAGCCGTGTGCTGGCCGAGCCCATGCTGTGGACAGCAAATTGTTGTCCGCAATGCATTGGCACCCACATGCGGATTGTGGCTCCATTTACTTGAATTGGGTCCACGATCCGCATCCAACTACTACTTTTTTGCGGTGCAGAGGCACATACAGTAAACCTACAGAAGCATTCCGTAGTGCTTCCATTCCTCAACTCCGCGATCCACACAGCCGTGTATTGCAGACCCGCCGTATGCAGGCCACAATATGACCACGGCCAGCACACGGTCGTGTGCATGAGCCCTAAACCGGAGTACCAGGAGAAAATCCATGCCACGCAGATGTTGTCCTTGGTTGGATTTGAACCCAGGACCCCAGTGCTCCAAGGCACCAGCACTAACCACTGAGCCACTGCTAACCACTGAGCGACCACGTTGCATAATAATGTATGACAGTTACTCACCCGCAGGCCCAGCCCACTGCTACTGTAGTCCACCGGCTGGCAGTAATAACTGTATCCCGCCAGCACCGATGTCACCAGGAACTGAGGGAAAAACACAAATAATCAGGAAAATACAAATAACAGGTAGATCTCAGGTCTACGATGTCTGTTAGATGAGGTCATGGACAGCATGGAAGAGGGTCTGTGTAGATCAGGGTGGAGTACACTGAAGCTCAGGTCTGTTAGATGAGGTCATAGACAGAATGGTATGGAGGTGCAAGGTCCATGTACATCAAGGTGAAGTATTTAGAAGCTGAGGTCTGTTGGATATGGTCATAGACAGCAAGATATGGATGTAGACAGTCTATGTAGATCTGTGTAGGCTGGAGTATATAGAAGCTCAGGTCTGTGAGATGTGAGTTCATAGACAGCATGGTAGGGAAGTAGATGGTCCATCTAGACCCGGGTGGAGTATAAGGAAGCTCAGGTCTATTAAATGTGATGTCATAGACAGTATGGTATAGAGGTAGACTGTCTATGCAGACCAGGATAAAGTATATAGAAGCTCAGGTCTTTTATATGTGAGTTCATAGACAACATGGTATGGAGGAAGAGGGTCCATGTAGATCAGGGTGGAGTAAATAGAATCTCAGGTGTGATAGACGAGGTCAAAGACAGTATGGTATGGAGGTAGAAGGGCTGTGTAGATGAGGGTGGAGTATATAGAAGCTAAGACTTGTTAGATAAAGTCACATGAGTATGGTATGGAAGTCGAGGGTCCGTGTAGATCAGGGTGGAGTATACAGAAGCTCAAGTCTGAGCTCAAGATGAGGTCACAGACAGTATGGTATGAAGGTCGAGGGTCCGTGTAGATCAGGGTGGAGTATGTAGAGGTTCAGGTCATCCATATAAGAAGAAGACTCACCTCATAAAACATGTAGGCAGACAGCGCCACCAGAGCCAGATTATAGATCAAGAGAACGGTGCGCAGGGTGAAGGCTTCTCGCCCCTCCATCAGTTTAGGGCCTAGGGCCACAAGAATGAGGTAGATGGTAAAGATCAGGATGACAGGGACGGGTGAGTAAACGAGGAGCCAGGGGTCCGTGCGGCTGTCTGAAAATAAGAGGTAAACAGGGGAGCTCAGTAACAGAATGAATGTGATCTACATCATAGGGCTAGACCTGAGGGTATCTGCAAATGTAGTGTTATATATTGTTGTATGTCATGTGATGCCATGCCATTCATTCCAGCAAGAAGAGGTATGGTTGGCAGGAACAAGGCTAAGCACCCTATTCCTCCCCTCTTGTTAGGAGTTGTCCTGCTCCCTGCCAGGAAGGGGAGTTCGAGTTCAGACAGAGAGGAGATAGGACAGACATTCCAGGGCTTCCACTCCAAAGAACAGTATCCAGATCTCCTGAGAGACCATTGCTACAGGAAGATTGCCAGAATCAAGAACACTGCTTCCAAGAAGCTCAGAGTTCCAAGACAGCTGACTGATCAGCAAAATCACAGCTTTACAGACCCTGCTGCCGGTGAGGGAAAAACAGGTCAGACACCCATCACCTAAACTAACTTCAAGGCTGTATGACACAGTGGACACAAGTGCCTGCTAGTGCCATTAAATTGCAACACATCCTACCGCAATACAGTACCTCCTCACCTGGTGCCAGAAACTGCACTTTGTAATTAATACTATTGGATGTGCCTCACTATGTTTATTATCCCTGTATTGTGACATCACTTTATTGATTATCTCTGTACTGTGACATCACTGTGTTTATTATCCCTGTATTGTGACATCACTGTGTGTATTATCTCTGTACTGTGACATCACTGTGATTATTATCTCTTTACTGTGACATCATTGCGTTTATTATCCCTGTACTGTGACATCACTGTGTGTATTATCTCTGTACTGTGACATCACTGTGATTATTATCTCTTTACTGTGACATCATTGCGTTTATTATCCCTGTACTGTGACATCACTGTGTTTATTATCCCTGTACTAAGACATCACTGTGTTTATTATCTCTGTACTGTGACATCACTGTGCTTATTATCCCTGTACTGTGACATCACTGTGTTTATTATATCTGTACTGTGACATCACTGTGTTTATTATCCCTGCACTGTGACATCACTGTGTGTATTATCTCTGTACTGTGACATCACTGTGTTTATTATCCCTGTACTGTGACATCACTGTGTGTATTATCTCTGTACTGTGACATCACTGTGTGTATTATCCCTGTACTGTGACATCCCTGTGTTTATTATCTCTGTACTGTGACATCACTGTGTGTATTATCCCTGTACTGTGACATCACTGTGTTTATTATCTCTGTACTGTGACATCACTGTGTTTATTATCCCTGTACTGTGACATCACTGTGTGTATTATCCCTGTACTGTGACATCACTGTGTTTATTATTGCGATACTGTGACATCACTGTGTTTATTATCCCTGTTGTGACATCACTGTGTTTATTATCCCCTTACTGTGACATCACTGTGTTTATTATCCCTGTACTGTGACATCACTGTGTTTATTATCGCGGTACTGTGACATCACTGTGTATATTATCCCTGTACTGTGACATCACTGTGTTTATTATCGCTGTACTGTGACATCACTGTGTTTATTATCGCTGTACTGTGACATCACTGTGTTTATTATCCCTGTTGTGACATCACTATGTTTATTATCTCTGTACTGTGACATCACTGTATTATCTCTGTACTGTGACATCACTTTGTTTATTATCCCTGTACTGTGACATCACTATGTTTATTATATCTGTACTGTGACATCACTGTGTGTACAGGGAGTGCAGAATTATTAGGCAAGTTGTATTTTTGAGGATTAATTTTATTATTAAACAACAACCATGTTCTCAATGAACCCAAAAAACTCATTAATATCAAAGCTGAATATTTTTGGAAGTAGTTTTTAGTTTGTTTTTAGTTTTAGCTATTTTAGGGGAATATCTGTGTGTGCAGGTGACTATTACTGTGCATAATTATTAGGCAACTTAACAAAAAACAAATATATACCCATTTCAATTATTTATTTTTACCAGTGAAACCAATATAACATCTCAACCTTCACAAATATACATTTCTGACATTCAAAAACAAAACAAAAACAAATCAGTGACCAATATAGCCACCTTTCTTTGCAAGGACACTCAAAAGCTGCCATCCATGGATTCTGTCAGTGTTTTGATCTGTTCACCATCAACATTGCGTGCAGCAGCAACCACAGCCTCCCAGACACTGTTCAGAGAGGTGTACTGTTTTCCCTCCTTGTAAATCTCACATTTGATGATGGACCACAGGTTCTCAATGGGGTTCAGATCAGGTGAACAAGGAGGCCATGTCATTAGATTTTCTTCTTTTATACCCTTTCTTGCCAGCCACGCTGTGGAGTACTTGGATGCGTGTGATGGAGCATTGTCCTGCATGAAAATCATGTTTTTCTTGAAGGATGCAGACTTCTTCCTGTACCACTGCTTGAAGAAGGTGTCTTCCAGAAACTGGCAGTAGGACTGGGAGTTGAGCTTGACTCCATCCTCAACCCAAAAAGGCCCCACAAGCTCATCTTTGATGATACCAGCCCAAACCAGTACTCCACCTCCACCTTGCTGGCGTCTGAGTCGGACTGGAGCTCTCTGCCCTTTACCAATCCAGCCACGGGCCCATCCATCTGGCCCATCAAGACTCACTCTCATTTCATCAGTCCATAAAACCTTAGAAAAATCAGTCTTGAGATATTTCTTGGCCCAGTCTTGACGTTTCAGCTTGTGTGTCTTGTTCAGTGGTGGTCGTCTTTCAGCCTTTCTTACCTTGGCCATATCTCTGAGTATTGCACACCTTGTGCTTTTGGGCACTCCAGTGATGTTGCAGCTCTGAAATATGGCCAAACTGGTGGCAAGTGGCATCTTGGCAGCTGCACGCTTGACTTTTCTCAGTTCATGGGCAGTTATTTTGCGCCTTGGTTTTTCCACACGCTTCTTGCGACCCTGTTGACTATTTTGAATGAAACGCTTGATTGTTCGATGATCACGCTTCAGAAGCTTTGCAATTTTAAGAGTGCTGCATCCCTCTGCAAGATATCTCACTATTTGTGACTTTTCTGAGCCTGTCAAGTCCTTCTTTTGACCCATTTTGCCTAATAATTATGCACACCTGATATAGGGTGTTGATGTCATTAGACCACACCCCTTCTCATTACAGAGATGCACATCACCTAATATGCTTAATTGGTAGTAGGCTTTCGAGCCTATACAGCTTGGAGTAAGACAACATGCATAAAGAGGATGATGTGGTCAAAATACTCATTTGCCTAATAATTCTGCACGCAGTGTATTATCTCTGTACTGTGACATCACTATGTTTATTATCCCTGTTGTGACATCACTGTGTTTATTATCCCTGTACTGTGACATCACTGTGTTTATTATCCCTGTACTGTGACATCACTGTGTTTATTATCCCTGTACTGTGACATCACTGTGTTTATTATCCCTGTACTGTGACATCACTGTGTTTATTATCTCTGTACTGTGACATCACTGTGTGTATTATCTCTGTACTGTGACATCACTGTGTTTATTATCCCTGTACTGTGACATCACTGTGTTTATTATCCCTGTACTGTGACATCACTGTGTTTATTATCTCTGTACTGTGACATCACTGTGTGTATTATCCCTGTACTGTGACATCACTGTGTTTATTATCGCGGTACTGTGACATCACTGTGTTTATTATCCCTGTTGTGACATCACTGTGTGTATTATCCCTGTACTGTGACATCACTGTGTTTATTATCCCTGTACTGTGACATCACTGTGTTTATTATCCCTGTTGTGACATCACTGTGTGTATTATCTCTGTACTGTGACATCACTGTGTGTATTATCTCTGTACTGTGACATCACTGTGTTTATTATCCCTGTACTGTGACATCACTGTGTGTATTATCTCTGTACTGTGACATCACTGTGTTTATTATCGCGGTACTGTGACATCACTGTGTGTATTATCTCTGTACTGTGACATCACTGTGTGTATTATCCCTGTACTGTGACATCACTGTGTTTATTATCCCTGTACTGTGACATCACTGTGTTTATTGTCTCTGTACTGTGACATCACTGTGTGTATTATCCCTGTACTGTGACATCACTGTGTTTATTATTGCGATACTGTGACATCACTGTGTTTATTATCCCTGTTGTGACATCACTGTGTTTATTATCCCCTTACTGTGACATCACTGTGTTTATTATCCCTGTACTGTGACATCACTGTGTTTATTATCGCGGTACTGTGACATCACTGTGTTTATTATCGCTGTACTGTGACATCACTGTGTTTATTATCCCTGTTGTGACATCACTATGTTTATTATCTCTGTACTGTGACATCACTGTATTATCTCTGTACTGTGACATCACTTTGTTTATTATCCCTGTACTGTGACATCACTATGTTTATTATATCTGTACTGTGACATCACTGTGTTTATTATCCCTGTTGTGACATCACTGTGTGTATTATCTCTGTACTGTGACATCACTGTGTGTATTATCTCTGTACTGTGACATCACTGTGTTTATTATCCCTGTACTGTGACATCACTGTGTGTATTATCTCTGTACTGTGACATCACTGTGTTTATTATCGCGGTACTGTGACATCACTGTGTGTATTATCTCTGTACTGTGACATCACTGTGTGTATTATCCCTGTACTGTGACATCACTGTGTTTATTATCCCTGTACTGTGACATCACTGTGTTTATTGTCTCTGTACTGTGACATCACTGTGTGTATTATCCCTGTACTGTGACATCACTGTGTTTATTATTGCGATACTGTGACATCACTGTGTTTATTATCCCTGTTGTGACATCACTGTGTTTATTATCCCCTTACTGTGACATCACTGTGTTTATTATCCCTGTACTGTGACATCACTGTGTTTATTATCGCGGTACTGTGACATCACTGTGTTTATTATCCCTGTTGTGACATCACTATGTTTATTATCCCTGTTGTGACATCACTGTGTTTATTATCCCTGTACTGTGACATCACTGTGTTTATTATCCCTGTACTGTGACATCACTGTGTTTATTATCCCTGTACTGTGACATCACTGTGTTTATTATCCCTGTACTGTGACATCACTGTGTTTATTATCCCTGTACTGTGACATCACTGTGTTTATTATCTCTGTACTGTGACATCACTGTGTGTATTATCTCTGTACTGTGACATCACTGTGTTTATTATCCCTGTACTGTGACATCACTGTGTTTATTATCTCTGCACTGTGACATCACTGTGTTTATTATCTCTGTACTGTGACATCACTGTGTGTATTATCCCTGTACTGTGACATCACTGTGTTTATTATCGCGGTACTGTGACATCACTGTGTTTATTATCCCTGTTGTGACATCACTGTGTGTATTATTCCTGTACTGTGACATCACTGTGTTTATTATCCCTGTACTGTGACATCACTGTGTTTATTATCCCTGTTGTGACATCACTGTGTATTATCTCTGTACTGTGACATCACTGTGTGTATTATCTCTGTACTGTGACATCACTGTGTTTATTATCCCTGTACTGTGACATCACTGTGTGTATTATCTCTGTACTGTGACATCACTGTGTTTATTATCGCGGTACTGTGACATCACTGTGTGTATTATCTCTGTACTGTGACATCACTGTGTGTATTATCCCTGTACTGTGACATCACTGTGTTTATTATCCCTGTACTGTGACATCACTGTGTTTATTGTCTCTGTACTGTGACATCACTGTGTGTATTATCCCTGTACTGTGACATCACTGTGTTTATTATTGCGATACTGTGACATCACTGTGTTTATTATCCCTGTTGTGACATCACTGTGTTTATTATCCCCTTACTGTGACATCACTGTGTTTATTATCCCTGTACTGTGACATCACTGTGTTTATTATCGCGGTACTGTGACATCACTGTGTTTATTATCGCTGTACTGTGACATCACTGTGTTTATTATCCCTGTTGTGACATCACTATGTTTATTATCTCTGTACTGTGACATCACTGTATTATCTCTGTACTGTGACATCACTTTGTTTATTATCCCTGTACTGTGACATCACTATGTTTATTATATCTGTACTGTGACATCACTGTGTGTATTATCTCTGTACTGTGACATCACTATGTTTATTATCCCTGTTGTGACATCACTGTGTTTATTATCCCTGTACTGTGACATCACTGTGTTTATTATCCCTGTACTGTGACATCACTGTGTGTATTATCTCTGTACTCTGATATCACTGTGTTTATTATCCCTGTACTGTGACATCACTGTGTTTATTATCCCTGTACTGTGACATCACTGTGTTTATTATCCCTGTACTGTGACATCACTGTGTTTATTATCCCTGTACTGTGACATCACTGTGTTTATTATCCCTGTACTGTGACATCACTGTGTTTATTATCGCGGTACTGTGACATCACTGTGTTTATTATCCCTGTTGTGACATCACTGTGTGTATTATCCCTGTACTGTGACATCACTGTGTTTATTATCCCTGTACTGTGACATCACTGTGTTTATTATCCCTGTTGTGACATCACTGTGTGTATTATCTCTGTACTGTGACATCACTGTGTGTATTATCTCTGTACTGTGACATCACTGTGTTTATTATCCCTGTACTGTGACATCACTGTGTGTATTATCTCTGTACTGTGACATCACTGTGTTTATTATCACGGTACTGTGACATCACTGTGTGTATTATCTCTGTACTGTGACATCACTGTGTGTATTATCCCTGTACTGTGACATCACTGTGTTTATTATCCCTGTACTGTGACATCACTGTGTTTATTGTCTCTGTACTGTGACATCACTGTGTTTATTATCGCGGTACTGTGACATCACTGTGTTTATTATCCCTGTACTGTGACATCACTGTGTTTATTATCCCTGTACTGTGACATCACTGTTTATTATCTCTGTACTGTGACATCACTGTGTTTATTATATCTGTACTGTGACATCACTGTATTTATTATCCCTGTTGTGACATCACTGTGTTTATTATTCCTGTACTGTGACATCACTGTGTGTATTATCCCTGTACTGTGACATCACTGTGTGTATTATCCCTGTACTGTGACATCACTGTGTGTATTATCCCTGTACTGTGACATCACTGTGTTTATTATCGCTGTACTGTGACATCACTGTGTGTATTATCCCTGCTGTGACATCACTGTGTGTATTATCGCTGTACTGTGACATCACTGTGTGTATTATCTCTGTACTGTGACATCACTGTTTATTATCCCTGTACTGTGACATCACTGTGTGTATTATCTCTGTACTGTGACATCACTGTTTATTATCTCTGTACTGTGACATCACTGTGTGTATTATCTCTGTACTGTGACATCACTGTGTGTATTATCTCTGTACTGTGACGTCACTGTGTGTATTATCCCTGTACTGTGACATCACTGTGTGTATTATCCCTGCTGTGACATCACTGTGTGTATTATCTCTGTACTGTGACGTCACTGTGTGTATTATCCCTGTACTGTGACATCACTGTGTGTATTATCCCTGCTGTGACATCACTGTTTATTATCCCTGTACTGTGACATCACTGTGTTTAATATCTCAGCATTATCTCAGTATCAGTTTGTGTGACCCTTCAGTTGGATGGACCACCTATCAGTTGGATGGACCACCTATCAGTTGGCGGGACCACCTATCAGTTGGATGGACCACCTATCAGTTGGATGGACCACCTATCAGTTGGAGGGACCACCTATCAGTTGGAGGGACCACCTATCAGTTGGAGGGACCACCTATCAGTTGGAGGGACCCCCTATCAGTTGGAGGGACCACCTATCAGTTGGAGGGACCACCTATCAGTTGGAGGGACCACCTATCAGTTGGATGGACCACCTATCAGTTGGAGGGACCACCTATCAGTTGGAGGGACCACCTATCAGTTGGATGGACCACCTATCAGTTGGAGGGACCACCTATCAGTTGGAGGGACCACCTATCAGTTGGAGGGACCACCTATCAGTTGGAGGGACCTTTCATTTTCTTACCTCCATTCTCCAAGGCCCAGATGTAGAAATCTTGGACTGCCTGCCACGTGGACCCCATTCTGCAGACCTGTAACGCAGACACAAACTGTAGAGGATGTCCCAGCACCAGAATCCTACCGATCCCTACAATCAGGAGCAATAATGTATGACAACATGAGCACTGCGGGCGAGCAGAGGACAATCACTCTCAGCAGATTAGGAGGAAATTCCTGAGACACAAGTGTAAATCGTTTCCCTGCAGCTTCGCACATCAGGACCAGATGCCACCGCTGTGACCCAGGAATGTCATCAGCTGCACAGGGGGCACATATAGCAAGTCTGCCACCAGGTGGAGGACTACAAGTCTCAGCAAGGTCTGAGCGCTTTATAAAGCAGCCATCACAATAAATCACTGCTTGAGCGCAGCTCTCTGACGCTGTCTCACTTCTTGGCAGTTATTCCATCAGTAACAACTTATTCCTCCTCATAGGGAACAGCAATGAGACTGGTCAGGGTCCGACCACTGGGACTTCCACAAGTCACGTGAATGGGGACCCCACCCCTGCTGGGAGCAGCAGTGTGCAGGGTATGGGGTCTCTATTCTCATGATCTGCGGGGGTCTCGGCGGTCAGACACCACACATGTAATCGTTGGGCCCCTTTCACAGGGGCGCGTTTTTCATACGGATGTGATGAGTGTAGTGAATGGACCCCGACCGTCACCTGAATCCTGACCATTCAGATCACTGGTTCTGCGCACATGAGCGACGTTTTTCACGCATCTTCTCCGCGTTCAGGAGAGATTGCAGCACGTTCTATATTGTGCTCCATAGAAGTAAATGGAGCTCGTGTGAAAAACGGAAAGGTTATGTTAGATCCTAATGGCGGGCGCTCTGAACGTATATTTCTATAACATATTTCATGAAGATAAAAAAAACGTAAAAACATACAAAAAAATAACAGTATACAATTATAAAAAATAATAAAACCTAACTGCTCCAGTCTAGACGTTCTCCGCGGGCGCGGCAGCCGTAAAAAAGGTGGATCCACAATATATATAATAAACGCTTTTTCTTCAAATTACCATCACAGCGTTTATTATATAACATGTCCTATTATTGTCCACATTACGGACTGTTCTATTAGGGACCGGCCGTTATCCGTGTTTAGCGGATCCACGATTTGTGTACTGCAAAACATCGTCGTGTGGATGAGCCCTTAGCTGCACTGACATGTAAAGAGCTAAGGCCTTGCTGGGACTTGCAGTCCTCCTTTCGGGATTTGTATGCAGGAAATCCACACGGCCATAACTTAGCACTATTTTTTGCGTTTTTTGTGCATTTTTTGTGCAGTTTTTGCTGTGGATTTTCTATTTAACAACCCGACTGAGTCGCCTCCACAGACGGTGCGGAATCTCACAGCTGAGAGGCGGAGGACTTTACGGTCCGCACGTGAGATCAGAGCTTCTTCTTTGTTGGGGCTTGTTCACACGACCGCGCCGTGTTTTTGCGATCTGCAAAACACAGATGCAGCCCTTTTGTCTTCCGCAATTTGCGGAACGGAACAGGAGGCCCATTATAGAAATGCCTATTCTTGTCCGCAAAACGGACAAGAATAGGACATGACTCGTAATTATTCTTACGGGGCCACGGGACGGAGCAACGGATGCGGACAGCACACGGAGTGTTGTCTGCATCTTTTGCGGCCCCACTGAAGCGCAACAAATGTGGCTCGGATGTGGAACAAGACCACGGTCGTGTGAATGAGCCCTTACGCTGCAGTTTTTTTCTGCGGGAGAATCCACCCATAATCCGCGACGCGTGCGGGGAGCCTTAATGCATTGAGACACACGATCACATCAAAACACGGATCCCAAAAAAATACATGTGACATTCGTATTGCATCCGTTTTTTGTTTTTTTTTGCAGACCGATAGAAATGAATGTTTCCGCATAGGGGCTGCAAAAAAAAAAAACGGAACGAAAGAAAATACGTTCATGTGCATGAGCCATTAGTAGAAGAAAGGACTACCCCACCGGGCGAGAGCCTCAATCAGGGCGATATCAGTCACAGGTGGTATGGGGGGGTCTCTGCCCGCACTGGAGGAGCTCTGCGTCCCGCTGATCACACTTCATTCATTTACTCAGGAGGCGCCCCCCTCCCCCGCTCTCACCTGTCACACACCCGCAGCGCCCTCGTCTTCCAGCGCAGGCTCACCCTGGTCTGTCACTATAACCCCGTGTAATCCATGGTGAATGCAGGATTGTTACACAACAGCGTTCAGAGGACGGTCCCTGCCCCTCCCAGATTAACCCTTAGAGTACTTTCACACTAGTGTTATTCTTTTCCGGCGCTGAGTTCCGTCCTCGGGGCTGAATACCGGAAAAGAACTGATCAGGCATATCCCCCTGCATTCTGAATGGAGAGCGATCCGTCCAGGGTGCATCAGGACGTCTTCAGTTCAGTATCTTTGCCTTTTCAGGACGGAGATCATACCGCAGCCTTTCAAGATTTATTTTTCCGTTTAGCTGTTTGAGGGCTTGTTTTTTGCGGGACAAGTTGCAGTTTTTAATGGCGTCATTTTGGGGTACACATAACTTTCTGATTAACTTTTATTAACTCTTTCTGGGAGGCAGATGTACTTTTTATTTTACGGCGTTCACTGTAGGGGATAATCTACATGTGTAAAGCAGGTCGTTACGGACGCGGCAATACCAAACATGTGGGGGATATTTTATGTTTGGAATTTTTCATTGAAAAGCATTTTCATTGGAATTATTATTTTTTAACTTTTTTTAATCATTCAGTAGTCCCACGAGAGGACTATAACAGGCAATCTTCTGATTGCTTCTAAAATACGATGCCCTATCCTTGTAGAGCACATCGGCATCCCGTGATAGTCCTTGCAGGGTGCCGATAGGAGACAGAAGGAGTCCGCTCCCTCCGTCCTGGCTTACATGCGGCGGGCGCCACTCCTGCCGTTCCGGGCTGTTAGAACAGGAGCGCGGCTCTCATGTGAGCTGCACTGGGGACTAAGGCCCCTTAGTGACCACCGTAAAAAGGCGTATGGGTGGTCACTAAGGGGTTAAAAGGTTAGAAAAGTCACAATGCGCCAGTTTAGGGGGTCATGCACACGACCGCTGTTGTTTTGCGGTGTGCGTATTTCACGGATCCGTTGTTCAGTATCTGAGTTAATTTTTTCTCTAAATTAAGTCCTCTTCCGTTCCGTTATTGCACAAAACCGTATCCGTATGGTTTCCGTATTTGGTCTGTTTTTTACGGATCAGGAAACAGTAACTGATTAATCACCAAACACATGAGCAATATGGGCTGGGCGTAGCATTTCTACAGTATGGATCCACAAAATACGGATGACATACGGATGTGTTCCGTGTGCTTTCCGTTATTTTGTGGACCCATTGACTTGAATAGGGCCTCGGACCGTGATTTGCAGACAATAATAGGACATGCACTACTTTTTTGCAGAACGGAAATACGTTTTTGCGAACCCATTAAAGTGAATGGTTCCGCATACGGTCCGCAAAAACACAAAGCGGACGAACAGATCGCCACCCAACACAAAGCAGACGAACAGATCGCCACCCAACACAAAGCGGATGAACAGATCGCCACTGCGTTTCGTTATTTTGTGGACCCATTGACTTGAATAGTGCCTCGGACCGTGATTTGCAGACAATAATAGGACATGCACTACTTTTTTACAGAACAGAAATACGTTTTTGTGGACCCATTAAAGTGAATGGTTCCGCATACGGTCCGCAAAAAAACGGAACAGAAGCGGAAAGAAAATACGTTCGTGTGCATGAGCCCTTAGTCTAATTTTTCCTATTTCAGACTATTTAGACTGTCATTTACTAATGTTTTCAAGGCATTTGCCCCTCGTTTGACAATTTTCAGCCTTAAAGGCTCGTTCACACGAATGGGTCCGCGATCCTTCCGTTCCCACAAAAAGATACAGCAAGTTCTATCTTTTTGCAGTGCGGAAGCACGGAACGGAACCCCAGAAAGCACCCCGTAGTGCTTCCATAGTGTTCCGTTCCGTTCTTCCGTTCCGCATCTCCAGATTTGCGACCCATTGAAATTAATGGGTTCGCATCCGTGATGTGGAATGGCCATGGAACGGTGCCCGTGTATTGCGGATCCGCAAATGCGGTCCGCAATACGGCAACGGGCATCACACGTTCGTGTGAACGAGCCCTTAGGCCTCCTGCACAAGACCGTATGTCGTTTTCAGTGTCCTGCGGGTCGTTTTTCCCGGATCCGTTTTTCCGCTTTTTTTTTCAGTATTGTTTCTGGTTCCGTTTCGTTATTCTGTTCCGTTTTTCTTAATGGCATATACAGTATACAGTAATTACATAGAAAAAATTGGGCTGGGCATAAAATTTTCAATGAATGGTTCCGCAAAAACAGAACAGATACGGAAGACATACGGAATGCATTCTGTATGTGTTCCTTTTTTTATGCGGACCCATTGACTTGAATGGAGCCACGGAACGTGATTTGAGAGCAATAATAGGACATGTTCTATCATTCAACGGAATGGAAAAACGGAAACGGAATGCATACAGGACACATTCCGTTTTTTTGCGGGACCATTGAAATGAATGGTTCCGTATACGGAACGCAAAAAACGGCCCATAAACGGGAAAAAAAAAAACGTTCGTGTGCAAGAGGCCTTAAACTAATTCTGGTTGCATTGTTTTTTTTGTGTGTTTTTTTGGTCTATTTACATAGGTGCAGCTTTTTTACGCATGAATTAGACACAAAAACATTCTAGCTTTTACTCCACTCCAGGGGCGGAGGCTATCTGTTCGTCCGCTTTGTGTTGAGTGGCGATCTGTTCATCCGTTTTGTGTTGGGCGGTGATCTGTTCGTCTGCTTTGTGTTGGGCGGTGATCTGTTCGTCCGCTTTGTGTTGGGCGGCGATCTGTTCATCCGTTTTGTGTTGGGCGGTGATCTGTTCGTCTGCTTTGTGTTGGGCGGCGATCTGTTCGTCTGCTTTGTGTTGGGCGGCGATCTGTTCATCTGTTTTGTGTTGGGCGGCGATTTGTTCGTCCGCTTTGTGTTGGGCGGCGATCTGTTCGTCCGCTTTGTGTTGGGCGGCGATCTGTTCATCTGTTTTGTGTTGGGCGGCGATCTGTTTGTCTGCTTTGTGTTGGGCGGCGATCTGTTTGTCTGCTTTGTGTTGGGTGGCGATCTGTTCGTCCGCTTTGTGTTGGGCGGCGATCTGTTCGTCTGCTTTGTGTTGGGCGGCGATCTGTTCATCTGTTTTGTGTTGGGCGGCGATTTGTTCGTCCGCTTTGTGTTGGGCGGCGATCTGTTCGTCCGCTTTGTGTTGGGCGGCGATCTGTTCATCTGTTTTGTGTTGGGCGGCGATCTGTTTGTCTGCTTTGTGTTGGGCGGCGATCTGTTTGTCTGCTTTGTGTTGGGCGGCGATCTGTTTGTCTGCTTTGTGTTGGGCGGCGATCTGTTCGTCCGCTTTGTGTTGGGCGGCGATCTGTTCGTCCGCTTTGTGTTGGGCGGCGATCTGTTCATCCTCTTTGTGTTGGGCGGCGATCTGTTCGTCTGCTTTGTGTTGGGCGGCGATCTGTTCATCCGCTTTGTGTTGAGTGGCGATCTGTTCGTCCACTTTGTGTTGTGCTTTGATCAAACCCTTCTATTGTAGCTCTGGCTGGATGTTGAGGGTGGTTGTCCTGCTGAAGGGTGAACCTCTGCCCCAGTCTCTACCAGGTTTTCCTCCAGGATCGCCCTGTATTTAGCTCCATCTTCCCATCACCTCTGAGTCTCTGACCAGCTTGCCTGTCCCTGCTGCAGAAAAGCTTCCCTGCAGCATAGCGTGGCCAGACATCCGGTTTTAGTCCGGATAGTCAGTTTTTTAAACTCCTGGTCCTCCGTCCGGAGCAAGGCCAGGACGGACGGCCAGAAGTCCACCTTTTTTGTTGCTATGAGTGACGTAACGGCGGGTCCGCTCAGGGATGGTCACTTTAAGTACCAATTGGCAGGAGGCAGGGCCTGGCAGCACATATGGATCACACTGCGCGCTGACGTGACGTCACGTTTTTATTTTTAATTATATATGTACAGCTGGTATAAGTTATACATCTTCTTGTATATAGTGATATGGAGCATGCTGGTATAACCTGGGCATCTCCTGTATATAATTATATATGTACAGCTGGTATAAGTTATACATCTTCTTGTATATAGTGATATGGACCATGCTGGTATAACCTGGGTATCTCCTGTATATAATGATATATGTACAGCTGGTATAAGTTATATATCTTCTTGTATATAGTGATATGGACCATGCTGGTATAACCTGGGCATCTCCTGTATATAATTATATATGTACAGCTGGTATAAGTTATACATCTTCTTGTATATAGTGATATGGACCATGCTGGTATAACCTGGGTATCTCCTGTATATAATTATATATGTACAGCTGGTATAAGTTATACATCTTCTTGTATATAGTGATATGGAGCATGCTGGTATAACCTGGGTATCTCCTGTATATAATTATATATGTACAGCTGGTATAAGTTATACATCTTCTTGTATATAGTGATATGGACCATGCTGGTATAACCTGGGCATCTCCTGTATATAATTATATATGTACAGCTGGTATAAGTTATATATCTTCTTGTATATAGTGATATGGACCATGCTGGTATAACCTGGGCATCTCCTGTATATAATTATATATGTACAGCTGGTATAAGTTATACATCTTCTTGTATATAGTGATATGGAGCATGCTGGTATAACCTGGGTATCTCCTGTATATAATTATATACGTACAGCTGGTATAAGTTATACATCTTCTTGTATATAGTGATATGGACCATGCTGGTATAACCTGGGCATCTCCTGTATATAATTATATATGTACAGCTGGTATAAGTTATACATCTTCTGTATATAGTGATATGGACCATGCTGGTATAACCTGGGCATCTCCTGTATATAATTATATATGTACAGCTGGTATAACCTGGGTATCTCCTGTATATAATTATATATGTACAGCTGGTATAAGTTATACATCTTCTTGTATATAGTGATATGGACCATGCTGGTATAACCTGGGCATCTCCTGTATATAATTATATATGTACAGCTGGTATAAGTTATACATCTCCTGTATATCATTATATATGTACAGCTGGTATAACCTGGGTATCTCCTGTATATAATTATATATGTACAGCTGGTATAAGTTATACATCTTCTTGTATATAGTGATATGGACCATGCTGGTATAACCTGGGTATCTCCTGTATATAATTATATATGTACAGCTGGTAAAGGTTATACATCTTGTATATAGTGATATGGAGCATGCTGGTATAACCTGGGCATCTCCTGTATATAATTATATATGTACAGCTG